>NW_021166877.1:0-130000 GCF_900634415.1 Cottoperca gobio | reverse complement strand
CAGGATCTTGTCCTTCATCCACTGATAACCCTGTTGCAGACAACACAAGACAGAGCTCAGGGCTCCAGGCAAGACAAGGACTCTCCTAGTGTACACCTCCTGAAGGTCACATAGGATGACTTATTTTTCTTTATTTCTTTTTTTAAAGCTGTCTTTGTCACAAAATGACACTGTCACCTGTAAACTACAGTTTTTGCACCATAAACACTACTTTTGGACACTCAGGAGACTCTCAATTTGCTCAAACCAATTTCTCAATTTGCTCCTCTGAAATAATCATCAGAAACAGATATCTCAAAACCTAAACAAAAATAAATCTACAATCTACAAAGCTAAATCCATCCATCCATCCATCCATCCCGCTTATCCGGGGTCGGGTCGCGGGGGCAGCAGCTTTAGTAAGGAACCCCAAACTTCTCTTCTCCGAACCAAATCCGCCAGCTCCAACTGGGGGATCCCGAGACGTTCCCAGGCCAGTGAGGAGATATAATCTCTCCACCGAGTCCTGGGTCTTCCCCGGGTCTCCTCCCAGCTGGACGTGCCTGGAACACCTGCTTAGGGAGGTGCCCAGGTGGCATCCTTACTAGATTCCATCAACTGGCTCCTTTCAACACAAAGGAGCAGCGGCAGAGTCTTTCACGGATGCCTGAACTTCGCACCTTATCTCTAAGGTAGACTCCAGCCACCCGTCTGAGAAAACCCATTTTGGTCACTTGTACCTGCAATCTCGTTTTTTCGGTCATGACCCAGCCTTCGACCATAGGTGAGGGTAGGAACGAATATCGACCGGTAGATTGAGAGCTTTGCCTTCTGGCTCAGCTCTCTTTTCGTCACAACGGTGCGGTAATGCGAATGCGAATGCAGTACCGCCCCCGCTGCTCTGATTTTTCGGCCAATCTCTCGCTCCATTGTCCCCTCACTCGCGAACAAGACTTGAACTCCTTCACTTGGGGTAAGGGCTCATTCCCTACTCGGAGTTTCCTGCTGAGAGCCATGGCCTCAGATTTTGAGGTGCTGATCCTCATCCCAACCGCTTCACACTCGGCTGTGAACAGATCCAGTGACTGCTGAAGGTCACAGACCGATGATGCCATAAGGACTACATCATCTGCAAAGACCAGCGATGAGATCAACGGCTACCGAACTGCAACCCCACTCCTCCACGACTACGCCTCGATATCCTGTCCATGAAAATCACAAACAGCATTGGTGACAAAGCGCAGCCCTGGCGGAGGCCAACATAATAATAATAATAAGTTGTATTTATAAAGCGCCTTTCAAAGCTAAAAGCAATCTCAAGATGCTAAAATGCAGGACAATAATAACAACAACAACGACAGACATAAGATTTTACTGAAAGGCTTTTGTGAAAAGAAAGGTTGGCCCTCAGGTGTTCTGGGAGGGAATTCCACAGGTGAGGAGCGGCTGAGCAGAAGGCCCGATCGCCCATGGTGCGGAGCTTGGTCCTGGGGGGGTGGAGGAAAGTTTTATTAGGAGGTTGCGAGTGGAGGTTTGTTGGGGGAGGAGTTCCTTGAGGTACGGAGGAGCATTTCCATGTATGCACTGATGGGTGAGTAGGGAGATTTTGTATTCTGAATGCGACAGGAAGCCAGTGGAGGGAGTGGAGAATGGGTGTGATGTGGTTATATTTTCACATCCTCATCAGGATCCTAGCGGTGCTGTTCTGGATATATTGGAGCTTTTGAAGGCTCCCGCTTGGAATCCCGATGAGGAGAGCGTTGCAGTAGTCCAACCTTGAGGAGACAAAGGCGTGGAGTTGTTCAGCATCTGACAGGGAGAGTGTGGAGCGGAGTTTTGCAATGTTCCTGAGGTGGTAGAAGGAGGTCTTGCACAGATGTTTGATGTGGGTGTCAAAGGTCAGATGAGGGTCAAATCTTACACCTAGTTTGGAGACTGATGGTGATAGGGATATCTTTTGACCAGAAAAGGTGATGTGGGTTATGGGGGAAGACTGGACCTGGTGTGGTGTGCCAACTAAAATAGCCTCTGTTTTTGAGCTATTTAATTGAAGGAAATTGTCTTTCATCCAAGCCTTTATCTTCTCAAGGCAGGTGTTCAATGATGATGATGATGATGATGATGAAGATGTCGACAGTGGGGCTGCATGTGGCATCGGGTCGGTTTTTATATATAGCTGTGTGTCATCAGCGTAGCAATGGAATGGTATTCCATGGTGGCTGAATGACGGCCAAGGGGCAGAGTGTAGAGGGTGAACAGAGTGGGGCTAAGAACCGACCCTTCAGGGACACCACAGGTTACTGGATGTATCTGCAAACTTGCACCTCCCAAGGATACGTACTCTGTTCTTCCAGAGAGGTAGGACCGGAACCAGCTCAGGGCAGAGTCAGAGAGTCCGATGGTGTAGTGGAGGCGCTGAAGGAGGATCTGATGGTCGACCGTGTCGAACACTGCAGTCAGATCCAGGAGGATGAGGAGAGATGGGGAGCCAGCGTCAGCCGCCATCAGCAGGTCATTTGTGACCCTGACCAGAGCTGTTTCGGTGCTGTGGGCTGAACGGAAACCGGACTGGAATTTCTTAAAGAGGCAGTTGGCTTTGAGATGGTCCTGAAGCTGGGCTGCAACTACTTTTTCCAATACCTTTGATAAAAATGGCAGGTTGGAGATGGGCCTGTAGTTGGTGAGGACATCCGGGTCAAAGGTGGGTTTTTTGAGAAGAGGTCTGATGACGGCAGTTTTTAGAGAAGATGGGACATGACCAGTCTGGAGTGAGAGGTTAAAGACTTTGGTGATCAGGGGGCTTGGAGCACAAATGTTGGATTTTACCAGGGCTGTGGGAAAAGGGTCCAGTGCGCAGGTGGAAGGTTTCATCCTGCGGATGACGTCCTCAACCTCTTGCTGAGAGATCTCCAAGAAAACGCGAAGAGGCGGGAAAATCCCAGGCTGTGGGTTGACAGCAGGGACAGACTGAGCGGAGGAGCTGGAGAGAAAAGAGCGGATGGTGTCGACTTTAGTCTTGAAGAAAGTAATAAAAATATTGCACTGCTCTTCTGTGGTGTCGATGTGTGAAAGAGTTCGTGGCCTGCGGAGATGATTTATGGTGGAGAACAACTGCTTGGAGTTTCCAGTGTTTTTATTGATGATATTGGGGTAGAACGGTGTCCGTGCGTTTTTGAGTGACTCTGAGTAGGCTTTTTGGTGTTCTTGAAAGTCTAATCTATGAACACAAGTCCAGATTTTGTGAAACGCCTCTCCAGTACACGCCCAGCTGCCTTCATGTTCTGTAGCTCTGATGTGAACCAGGGGGCTGAGCGTGAGAAGGTGACTGTCGGAGTTTTCACCGGAGCGTGGAGATCCAGGATATTGCTCAGTGTTCTATTGTAGAAATCCACTGATTCACTGACTGTTGTGAAGTTTGCAGAGGGGATTTGCTGGATGTCCAACGTCATGATGTCTGTGTTGATGTTTTTAAGATTTCTGAAATGAATTTGGCGTTTGGGCTTGGTCTGGTGAGACAATTTCAACTCCATTGAGATGACCTTGTGATCAGACACTCCCAGATCGTACACCAATAGATTTTTAATGGGGACTGAGTCAGTGATGACCAGGTCGAGCGTCTGCCCCCGGTGTGTGTGGGGACATCAACATGTTGTTTTAGGTTGAGAATGTCCAGTAGTTGTAAGAACTCAGCTGCAGGGTGGCGGGAGGGGGTGTCGACGTGCATGTTCAAATCCCCAAGTATGACAGTATTTGCAGTTCATTTATCTCTGAGATGAAGGCCGGGTTTGGCTTGGGTGGGCAGTAGATGAGAAGAATAGTCATGGGGAAGGGGGGTTTGCATTTAAATGCAAAGCATTCAAATGAGGACAGGTCAGGCAGAGAGATGGGGGTCAATTTGAGGCCACTGCGGTGTATTATGGCTAAGCCGCCACCGTGACCAGTATAGCGGTCTTTCTCCAGGTAATTATAGCCAGGAGGGCAGGTTTCATACATTCACTGGGAACGATTCCGACTTACTGCCGAGTATCCGGACACAATTCTTGCTTTGGGCATACAGGGATTGGATTGCCCTCAGAAGTGACATCCCCACCCCATACTCCCGCAGCACCTCCCACAATATCACTCGGGGGACCGGGTTATACGCCTTCTCCAGGTCCACAAAACACAGGTAGAATAGATGGGCGTACTCCCAGGCCCCCTCCAGGATCCTTGCGAGAGTTGGTCCGTTGTTCCACGACCAGGACGGAATCCGTATTGTTCCTCTTCAATCAGGTTCGACCAAACCCTCGTTTTCCAGGACCTTGGAGTAGACTTTAAATCAAATCAAATCAAATCAAATTTATTTGTATAGCCCAATATCACAAATTATACATTTGTCTCAGTGTGCTTTACAGACTGTACAGGTTACGACATCCTCTGTCCTTAGACCCTCGCATCGCACAAGGAAAAACTTCCTAAAAGAAACCCCAAAATTAAAGGGGAAAAAATGGAAGAAACCTCAGGGAGAGCAACTGAGGAGGGATCCCTCTCCCAGGACGGACAGACGTGCAATAGATGTCGTGTGTACAGGATAAACAACATAGTACAAATACAACATTTGACAGAAATTATGTTGTGTTGGAAAAAAAAGAAATAGAAAGTATGGATGAATCCAGGAAAATGTCAATAAGGCTTCCCGGTGTCCAGCAAGACCAGGTCAGCAGGCGCTGTCACGATTCATGATCCTGACGTAAAATCAGTGGCAACCTGCCACATGAGAGACAGACACTCCGGGGATGATACCCCGGATGGTGAGTTAGTAACATACATTTACATAAAGGCATACAGATAGAGAGGGAGAAGAAGAGAGAGGGAGGGGAGGAGAGAGGAAGAGAAGGAAGAGAGCAGGGAGGTGTCCCCAGGCAGTCTAAGCCTATAGCAGCATAACTAGGGGCTGATCCAGGGCAAACCTGAGCCAGCCCTAACTATAAGCTTTATCAAAAAGGAAAGTCTTTAGCCTACTCTTAAATGTGCAGAGTGTGTCTGCCTCCCGAACACAAACTGGAAGCTGGTTCCACTGGAGAGGAGCTTGATAGCTGAAGGCTCTGGCTCCCATTGTACTCTTAGAGACTCTAGGAACCACAAGTAACCCTGCAGTCTGGGAGCGTAATGCTCTAGTTGGTTTATAAGGTACTATGAGATCTTTAAGATATGCTGGAGCCAGACCATTAATTGATTTGTAAGTCAGGAGAAGGATTTTGAATTCTATTCTGTATTTTACCAGGAGCCAGTGCAGTGCAGCTAATACAGGAGTAATATGATCCCGTTTCCTTGTTCTAGTCAATACATGTGCCGCTGCATTTTGGATCAACTGAAGAGTCTTAAGCGACTTTTTGGGACAACCTGATAACAATGAGTTGCAGTAATCCAGCCTTGAAGTAACAAATGCATGGACTAGTTTTTCTGCATCATTTTGAGACAGGATGTGTCTTATTTTTGCAATGTTACGTAGATGAAAGAAGGCAGCCCTTGAGATTTGTTTTATGTGGGAGTTAAACGACAGATCTTGATCAAAGATGACGCCAAGATTCCTTACAGTGGTGCTGGAGGCCAAGTTAACTTTACTAAGGAGGCTGAGAAGTGTGATACCCTTGTAGTTGGCACACACTCTCTGGTCCCACTTTTTGAATAGGTCTGCCACCCCCTAGGCACTGTCCCAGACTTCCACGCAATGTTGACGAGGCGTGTCAAACAAGACAGCCCCTCAACACCCAAAGCCTTCAGCATTTCTGGATGGATCTCATCAACCCCTGCGGCTTTACCACTGTGGAGTTGTTTGACTACCTCAGTGACCTCCATCAGGGAAATTGACGATGGATCCCCCATCAGCTTCCAGCTCTGCCTCTACCATAGAAGGCGTGTTAGTTGGATTCAGGAGTTCCTGAAAGTGCTCCTTCCACCGCCCGATAACCTTCTCAGTCAAAGTCAGCAGGGTCCCACTCTTGCTCTACACAGCTTGGATGGTTCCCTGCTTCCCCCTCCTGAGGTGCCGCTCGGTTTTCCAGAAGCACCTTGGTGCCGACCGAAAGTCCTTCTCCATAGCTTCTTCGAACTTCTCCCACACCTGCTGCTATGCCTCTGCCACAGCAGAGGCTGCCGCCCTTCGAGTCCGTCCGTACGGCTTGTTCTACCTGCAGTGCTGCCAGGTGGGTAGTTAGCATGGTAGCTTTTGTGACAAGTACCTCTCTCCAAGTGTCTCTTCACAATGTGCCGCTTTGCTGTCGCCGCGCAAATGAGACATACACACTTTTATATCCATTGTAGCTGCTCCCACTAGCTTGTCTCAGGGAAAAGGGAAATGGAGATTTAGCTTGCGCAGGGTCAGAGTTCATATACATAAAACATTTTTGTTTTTTAAATTCTGCATTCAATATTGTCAGTTTAAACAAAGAATAATTCAAGTGTTATCGATAAAAAAACAAAAAACAGCAAAACAATTAAATACAAATTTTAGACGGAACTCCATGGTGACTAGTTCTATTTTTAGAACATGCCCTGTGGGCAACTCACGTAGTCTCTGCGGGCAACCAAGTGCCTGTGGTTACCACGTTGGCTACCCCTGGCATAGAGGTAAGCCCCATCAGATTCAACTGGTAGCGCTCCACCTCCCGCACTAGTTCCGGCTCCTTCCCCCACAGAGAGGTAACGTTCCACGTCCCCAGAGCCAGCCTCTGCTGCCCGGGTCTGGTCCGTCGAGGTCCCTGACCATCACTGCCACCCGTGTGACAGCGCACCCGACCACAGCGGTTTTTCCCATGAGTGGTGGGCTCACTCACAGGATGGATGGATGGGAGGTACCACGTAGCTTCTTTGGGCTGTGCCCGACCGGGCTCCGTGGAAAACCCGGCCACCAGGCGCTCGCTGTAGGGCCCTCCTTCTGGGCCTGGCTCCAGACGGGAGCCTCGGGCTTCCACCGGGCAGGGTCTCTCCTTTCCTTTCCCTCTTTTTTATGAAGTCATTTTGAACCATTCTTAGTCTGGCCTTAGTTCATTCTTAGTCTGGCTCCTGAGACCAATTTGCCTTGGGAGATCCTACCAGGAGCACCAGGCTCCAGACAACACAGCTCTCAGGTTCATAGGGACACACAAACCTCTCCACCACGGTAAGGTGATGGTTCCCGGATAGCTAAATACAACTGGGGCTTAGTGAGATAGTGTTATTAAATCTGAGCAAAGAGAAATATCTTCTATGTTCAAATATATTTGCTTAACAATTATTTCAGATTTGTTTTTGTCCCCACAGTGAGTGCTAGAAGGATTATTGTTATATGCAGGTAGATGAGATGAGAATTAATCTGACAAATAAGTGACACGATAAACGCTCAGAGGGATGGGACACAATAAAATCACAATGAGAAGTAGGAAAAGTAAGAGTTACCTTAAGCGAGGCACGAGAATAAGACGGGATGCCACTGTTATACTTCCCTGAGATGATCCCACTGGCCAGTGGAGACCATGTCATAGCTCCAATGCCTGCATGCTCAAAACAGGCAATACAATATGAGGGACTAGGAGGCTAGAGCACCTTTCAAACTAATGCAGTATAGTTTAGCAAAGAATCCAATGGCTTAAAAATAATTAACATTACATGGCATCCCAACCATTAGCACAGCTCATTCAGGCCTGGTCAACACGTACATGGGTATTTCTGTAAACAAGCTTTTTCCGTCCAAAACGCAAAAACTAATTGTAGCGCTTTCAACCCATTTTCAGTGCCCTAAAACGCTGTTTGGGTGTGTGCAGCTTTATTAAAAGGCCAAATCCCATAGGAAAAGCTTCATGCATATAGGACTGTCTCAGAAAATTAGAATATTGTGATAAAGTTCTTTATTTTCTGTAATGCAATTAAAAAACCAAAATGTCATGCATTCTGGATTCATTACAAATCAACTGAAATATTGCAAGCCTTTTATTATTTTAATATTGCTGATTATGGCTTACAGCTTAAGAAAACTCAAAAATCCTATCTCAAAAAATTAGAATAGTTCCTCAGACCAAGTAAAAAAAAATTATTTATAACAGCAAAACAAAATCAAACATTTGAAAATGTCCATTAATGCACTCAGTACTTGGTTGGGAATCCTTTTGCACGGATTACTGCATCAATGCGGCGTGGCATGGAGGCAATCAGCCTGTGGCATTGCTGAGGTGTTATGGATGCCCAGGATGCTTCAATAGCGGCCTTTAGCTCATTAGCATTGTTGGGTCTGGTGTCTTTCAGCTTCTTCTTCACAATACCCCACATATTCTCTATGGGGTTCAGGTCAGGGGAATTGGCAGGCCAATCGAGGACAGTAATGCCATGGTCAGTACACCAGTTACTGGTGGTTTTGGCACTGTGGGCAGGTGCCAGATCATGCTGGAAAATGAATTCCTCATCTCCATAGAGCTTTTCAGCAGACGGAAGCATGTAGTGCTCTAAAATCTCTTGGTACACAGCTGCATTTACTCTGGGCTTGATGAAACACAGTGGACCAACACCAGCAGCTGACATGGCTCCCCAAACCATCGCTGACTGTGGGAACTTCACACTGGATTTCAAGCAACTTGGATTTTGCTCCTCTCCAGCCTTTCTCCAGACTCTGGCGCCTTGACTTCCAAATGAAATACAAAACTTGCTTTCGTCTGAAAAGAGGACTTTGGACCACTCTGCAACTGTCCAGTGCTTCTTTTCCATAGCCCAAGTCAGACGCTTCTTCCGTTGTCTTGAGTTCAGAAGTGGCTTGACCATGGGAATACGGCTATTGTAGCCCATTTCCCGGACACGTCTGTGAACAGTGGCTTTTGATACCTGGACTCCAGCTTCAGTCCACTGTCTTTGAAGCTCCCCCAAATTCTGGAAGCGACTCTTCTTCACAATGCTGTTAAGGCTGCGGTCATCTCTCTTGGTTGTGCAGCGTTTCCTGCCACATTTCCCCCTTCCAACAGACTTTTTGTGGATGTGCTTTGAAACTGCACTCTGTGAACAGCTTGCTCTTTGAGACATTTCTTTTTGTGTCTTACCCTCCTGATGGAGGGTGTCAATGATGGTCCTCTGGACAGCAGTCAGATCAGCAGTCTTCCCCATACTTGTGATTTAGTTTACTGAACCAAGCTGAGTGTTTTTCAAGGCTCAGGAAACCCTTGCAGGTGTTTCGAGTTAATTAGACGATTCAAGTGATTCGTTGAACACCCTACTAGTATACTTTTTCATGATATTCTAATATTTAGAGATAGGATATTTGAGTTTTCTTAAGCTGTATGCCATAATCAGCAATATTAAAATAATAAAAGGCTTGCAATATTTCAGTTGATTTGTAATGAATCCAGAATGTATGACATTTTTGTTTTTTTAATTGCATTACAGAAAATAAAGAACTTTATCACAATATTCTAATTTTCTGAGACAGTCCTGTACATACACCATGTTCACAGACTAGGCCTGTATGTCTTACAAAAAAACAAGATATCTAATAAAACACAATACTAATGTAGAGAGTTTAGTTCTTTATGATCATAATTATTCATCATAGACTCTGGCAGCTGCTTACCTATCTTGTGGAAGAGATCAGGGAGTTGCACTTCAACCTTCTCCCTCTGGAACATGTGATACTCTGCCTGTTCACAGATGGGTGGGATCTGGTTGAACTGGCGAGCCACCGAGTATGCCTCCTATAGGAAACAGATGGGACAATATCACAAGGAGCCATACAAGTCTTCCAACATTTCTAATCAAAAAACCTACCCATGGAAAACCTGCCCAAACCCAATGTGCATAAATACATTTTAAAAAGAGAAATGTTATCTCTAATAGACTTGAGATAATGAGAAAATATAAATGTGGTACAGCCAGATAGACCCAGACAGATTGAGAATACCAACAGTGGCATCACTTGACATGTTTAGACTTAATAATTTGGACCTGACACCAACTCAAGTCGTAGGTCGAATCTCTGTTACAAGGAACCAAATGGACCGTCAAAAACAGCAGTCTCCTTTGCCCACACCGCTCCTTGGTTCACCTCTGACCTTCGAGGGCTCAAAACAACTGGTCGTCGACTTGAACGGCTGTGTAAAAAGACCGGACTATCAGTACACACCCAAATCTATGCTGATCACCTACATCACTACAAGAACGCCCTCTCCCTGCCAAATCCACCTACTACTCTAACCTTATCAGCACTGGCACCGGTAACACGAGAGCCCTTTTCTCAACAGTCAGCCACCTACTTCAGCCCCCCAGAACCCTCCCTCCTAATATCTCCCCTGAATGCTGCACTGACTTTCTGCAATTTTTCAGCTCCAAAGTAAGCAACATCCACCTACAGCTGGCCTCATCAGGCGCCCCCTCGACGGACTCACTCTGGATGGCCACCATGGTCCAACCAGCCCCCAGCACCCTCTCCAACTTCACTCCAGCATCAGAAGCCACCATCTCCAAGCTCATCTGTAAAGCCAAATGCACCACCTGCCAGCTTGATCCCCTCCCCACTACCCTCGTCAAAGCCTGTCTGCCGTCCATTTCCCCCATGATCACTAATATAATTAACTCCTCCCTCATTACTGGAACTGTAACCCCCACCCTCAAAATGGCTGCAATCACACCCGCCCTCAAAAAACCCAATGCTGACCCAGCTGACCTTAACCACTACAGGCCCATCTCCAACCTTCCCTTCATTTTAAAAACCCTTGAGAGGGTGGTTGCCGCTCAACTCCAATCCCACCTCGACTCAAACAACCTCCTTGAACCCTTCCAATCTGGTTTCCGCCCAATGCACAGTACCGAAACAGCGGTTGAAATCACCAACGACCTCCTCTGTGCAGCTGACTCTGGACTGCTCACCATCCTCATCCTCCTCGACCTCACCGCTGCCTTCGACACAATCTCCCACCCACTACTCCTGGCACGCTTGGCTGACATTGGGATCACTGGTGTTGCACTCTCCTGGTTCTCCTCCTACCTTACCAATCGACAACAGTTTGTCCAGCTGGGGAACCACAAGTCAGGGTGTTCTCCTGTTTCACTGGGTGTCCCCCAGGGGTCAGTATTGGGTCCACTCCTATTCATAATTTACCTCCTCCCCCTGGGCACAATCCTCCGTCACCATGGCATCCACTTTCACTACTATGCTGACGACACGCAAGTCTATATCTCAACCAATCGTCTGACCACATCACCCCCATCCTCATCCAACTTCACTGGCTCCCTGTTCAGCACCGGATTGATTACAAAAACCTTCTGCTCACATACAAAGCCCTCAACAACCTCGCCCCCACCTATCTCTCAAACCTCCTCCAGGAATACACCCCCTCCCGCTCCCTGTGCTCATCCTCAGCCGGACTCCTGACTGTCCCCACCTCCCGCCTTAGCACCATGGGAGCCAGGGCTTTTAGCTGCACCGCTCCCAGGCTCTGGAATTCTCTGCCTCCACACATCAAACAGTCTGACTCCATTACGACTTTCAAATCCCACCTCAAAACCTACCTGTTTAAACTGGCCTACTTACTCTAAAACACAATCAAGTTGTTATCACAGATCCTCCTTTCACTCCGTCACTCCACACTCTTGTCTTGCATGTTTTATCTATGTCGGTTTGACTAATTTGTTTTCGGTCTTTGTTTTAGTTGTTTTAACTTTTAAATGCACTGTAAGGCGACCTTGGGTGTCCTGAAAGGCGCCTCTAAATAAAATGTATTATTATTATTATTATTATTGTTATTATTATTAATAATGTATGCATCTCCTGGCTAGTTTGAGACTTGTGTGTGAACTCACCATGATCTCCATGGAGGTCCATCGCGAAGTCCCCCAATACATGGCCATCCCCTGGTTGATCACATGGGTCATTGCCCTCACCGTCTCTACAAAAACAGCCCAAATTAGCTAAATATCAAAGTTTCAGTAATCATCATACATCGATCATACAAACCGATAGCAAGAAAAAGAAGCTCAGGTCAAATGAGAAGTAAAATAAATAGCATTCAGCTCTGCTGTCTAAAATGTTCTTTATGTACATTTTGGGTTAAGTATAGGGTTGATTGATCACTCTTTACTGGAAGACGTTGGATGGAGACAAACATTTTTTAGTGTATTTTTAATTCATAAGTATCGACACACATTTTAAGCTTCATGAATGCCAAGCTGCTGAGGAGTCTGATTGACTTTTTCTGGATGACGTTGTCAAGAATCGCAAGTGAGTAGCATTGCCTCTTTTCTTTTTGCTGTATATGAGAGATGTACATTTTACTTTAGGAAGCCAATTGTCAACAGAATGGATGGTTGTCACTTGGGTTTTTTACTCATTTGCCTTTTTTTCAAACCCAACCCTCTTCAAACAGATGCTCCAAGAGCGTCGTCAAAAGTGGCATGAAGGTGACCACTGCTGAATTTTATTTAAAAAACGTTTGCCATTTCATCACCTTTCTGAAGGAAACCCCTCCTACGACCATTCGCCTCACCCAGGCTCAGATGGCCACAATCCATCGAGAGCTGAAGGTGGGGCTCAAGAGCGTGATGCAAACGGTTTTGGTCCACCAGTTACCAGTTGGCAGTTACAAGATAAGGGTTCCAAACTTCCAAAGAGGGAGGGACCTCTCTGCCTTCCTCTCTGGGGCAAAGAAAATAATTCCACAGCTGCTGGGTACGATTTATTCCACTTTAACAATTACAGTCATCACAAAAGGTTACTGCTGGCCACAAGTGATGTTGAGTTCTATGCTTGTTCTTCTTCTCATTAGACATACTGAAGGAGGAGCATACAACCACCAACCGATTCATATACTATGGGTACCAGTGCGGCTACTGTAGCTGCCTCTTCGGCCACAGGCCTGATGTCTATGCTAATATGACGGACACAAGAGTTCAGGCAGGTCAAGGCCAGTGGTAGGCCCAGGGGCTACCTCATCCACGTAAGCAAATTAGCATATTATCATAGTGCAACTTTTTTATCAGCAAAAATAATATTGCATAACAAGTGTTACTATGAACGCTTGAACTGTATCTCTCTCTTCCTCTCCCTACCTCCCTCCCTTCTCTACCGCTGTGTCATAATAGATCAGCGACCATAAGACAAGCCAGTCATTCGGAGAGGCCCAGCTGGTCTTAACAGAGGAGGAATTTGTTTTACAGACAAATAAATCCAATGATGATGGCCGGCGTAAAAAGGTTGCAGATTTTATGTGCCACGATGTTCACAGATTTTACGTGGAGGCCACTAAAATCCGCAGCCTCATTTCAAGCAGCATCACGGTCCGGGGGGAGGAGGAGAGGCCTGGGACATCACAGGACCGTGATGACAGCAGCGGAGAGGAAGAGGAGGAGGAGAGGCTGATTCAAAGAGGGTTCTGAAAGAGGCACAATTTGGTTAATCCAAGGTGATGATCAGCCCCATTAAAAAATATATATATAATTAATATAACGGTCAAAAGATCAGCGACTGAAAAAGTAAAATTTGTAAAGATCATTATTCATTGTTAGGATTTAAATGTCAAATTGTTCCTGTTTCTTATAGTGTTTAAGTAATTTTGATAATTTTTAGTTATTAGTTATTATTATGATTGTTGTTCATTTTTGCCATCATGTGTTCGACTTGTCAATTGTTCAGGTGGGCTTTTAAAATAAATCTTTGAATTCGAAATTTGTCAGTGTTTTGTTTGTGTTCTACTCCCTGCGCACACGCACACACAACTTTATCATAACAATTATTACTTCACAATTATACTTCCACATCAGAATGATATTATGAAAATAAATATTAAGTACTCTTAAGTGATTCTTCAACTATCGTCATTTTTGTGTCCCTGGCAGAAATAAGGAAAAACAAAACAACATTATTTTTTTCACTTAACACCAAAAGGCACATATTGCATTATAAGTCATTATTTTTATTACAAAAAAGTGGCCTTTTATGTGTTGTTCTTGCTGTATATCACTTGTCCCTGGGCCTGATGTTGGATATTCAAACCTCCTAAGTTTTTAATTTAATATTGACCTAATATTAATTGTATGTACACATGACAAATAAATGGCCATTTTAATTAAATGTATCATGTGTTGTAAGATATATTAGTAGTTCATGTCTTTTTTCATAAAAAGAACACCTTTCCCTTGGGGTCCCTATCATTTCCACCATGCAAAATGTGAATCATAGGGGACAGGGGAGCACATATATATATATATATATATATATATATATATATATATCAGCTTATATCAGTGAAAATAATATAGGCCTGTATTAAATTAAACAATTCAACAAAATACTTAATTGTTTCATACTGTATGGCAACAAAGTAAAAAAATAATGCCAATGCTGGTGTTGGCCAACTATTATAATAAAAAAAAAAATGACACCTTCTCTTGTTCTTTAAGATGGCACACACGACCACATCCGAGAGATCAAAAGCTTACAGAGAAAGGATTAAATCAGACCAGGTTAAATACCAGGAGTCCCTAAGGAAAGACAGAGAAAGATACCTGAAAAAAAAGGAACGAGTTGATGTTAAATCTGTGTCAGAATTGTCCAAGAGAGATCAAAACTAGGAGACATAGGCGAACATCTCCACAGAACAGACGCAGGAAGTTGAAAAGAGGCTTTATGGCTGGAACAACCCCACCAACTGTGGTGGAGGCGAGGGTTTCCTTTACTTCACTGCATGACCAGCCACACAACCAGAAGACATTCTTGTTGACCCAGAACATGTCTCACTTGGCAACTCCAGCTCCTCTGAGCTACCTGAAACACCTCACTTGCCAGCACCTGAAAACCACACACAGAGAAGAAGAGGAAGAAAAATTTTTGCGAAGACAAGGGCAACAGCAGGGATAGCCAAAACGATGCACTTGATCGCTCGCAGGGACCACGTGAATTCTAAAATAGCACTAGTCACCATGGAGCTCTGTCTAAAATGTGTATTTAATTGTGTTGCTGTTCTTTTTGAATCAATCACAGTTATATTATTTTTTACTCTAAAATGACAATATTGAATATAACATATTAAAAACAAAAATGTTTTATGTATATATGAACTGTTACCCTGTCTGTATAGTTAAATTTCATGCGCAAGTCAAATCTCCATTGCCCTCTTCACTGAGAAAAAGCTAGCGGGAGCAGCTACGATGGGGCGCTAGGTGCGGTTTTTACCCTAAACATGGCAGAAGAGTGAAAGAAAACTTATTATTTTCACAATGATTGGGAGGAAGAATACATTTTTACAACAGTGAAATAAAAGTGTGTATGTCTCATTTGAGGGGCGACTGCAAATCGGCACAATGTCGAGAGACACTTCGGTGTCACAAAAGCTACCATGCTAACTACCCACCTGGCAGCGCACTACGGGCAGAAAAAGCCTGTGGGTTAAAGGCAGCAATCTTTTTCATGAGGCCGGTGAAAAAGTCACAAAAAGTGTTGTGTCATGTCTCGTCGAATTTGTTGAGTTGTTCATGTTGTCTTGTCACTTCCTGTTTTATTTTGTACCTACCTCTTGTTTCTCATCCCAGATCCCTTTACTTCCTGTCCTGGTGTGATGTCCCTTCATCGTTAGCGTCTGCTTCGGCCCTGATTGTTTTCACCTGTTCCCACTCACCTCTTGTATAAGTTGTCCTGTCTCCCCTTGTCGTGTGTCAGTTCGTCTTGTCATATCCTTGTCATAGCATGTCCAAGTACCAGTGTTCCAAGTACCAGTGTGTTTTTTCAGAGTACTTTGTTAATCCTCCTAGTGAGCGTTTTCAGTTGTTGTTTTGATTTATGGAAGTAAACTTTTGTTTATTCTACACTACCTTTGTGTCTGGAGTCGTGCAATTGAGTCTTCCTTCCCTGTGTTAGAGTCGTAACAGAACGAACTGACCAGAATGGACTCAGCCGACTCCAAAGGACTTCGGGACGCCCTATCACTCCAGGGCGTAAAGATCCATCAGCAGGAGAATCAGCTGGTAGCCGTCAGTCAAGGGCTCCAGGGAGTAGTGGACAATCAAACGAAGTTCCAAGCCGCTGTTTCCTCGGAAATACACCTCCTGACGAAACAAATGCAACAGTTCCTTACTCACCTGCCGACTGCTCCTCCGGTGACGTCACCTGCTGAAGATTCCTCTCATCCTGTACCAGTTCCTGCTGTCTTCTCGCCACTGCGTCTGGCTCTTCCGGAGAGATTTTCCGGAGATGCCGGCAATTGTAGGACTTTTATTGTCCAGTGCGACCTACACTTCAGACACAATCCGGCAGCATTTTCTTCGGACCAAGCGAAAGTAGCCTTTATGGTGTCCCATTTGACTGGGAGAGATGCAGCCTGGGCTACTGCTGAATGGGCCAGAGACTCGGTAGTTTGCCACTCGCTGTCTGAGTTCACGGACACCTTAAGACGCATTTTTGACCATGCGTCACCGGCTGGGGAAGCCTCTTAGACTCAAAGTATTCAACAGCGCAATCGACAGGTGGTCGATTATGCCATTGAGTTCCGCACAGTGGCAGCTGACAGTGGGTGGAATACTCCGGCGCTCATCGACGCCTTCAGAAAGGGACTCTCCGATCCAATAAAGGACCAGCTGGCTCCCCAGGAGGTACCACGGGACCTAGAGTCCCTCATAGCGATGTCTGTCCGGCTGGACAATCGTTTTCGTGAGAGAGAGGAGTAGCGCCGGCAGACTGGTGTTCGTCCCTCCCATTTCCTGGGATCTCCTCCGAGGATTTTCTCGCCATGAACGGCATCTCCCTCCATGGCTGCAGACTCCGGGAGGACAGCGCCTCCGCGAACATCGGAGGAGCCCATGCAGCTGGGGAGGACCAGGCTCTCTCCCGAGGAGAGACAGCGCCGTCTACGAGGGTAGCTGTTTCTACTGCGGACAACAGGGCCATCAACTCTCTTTCTGTCCGGGAAAAGGAGGGGCTCACCAGCCAGGAGGAGGGCGCTGGTGAGCAAGATGTCCACAACCTTCCCTCCTGTAACCAAGGTAACCTTCTCCGTAAATAATCAGACCATAGACCAGGGGGTGTTAATTGACTCGGGGGCTGATGAAAGTCTCATGGACCGAGGGTTAGCGAAGCGGTTAAGATTAAAGACCGTTCCGTTAGCAAGGCCTATTAATGCCAGCGCCTTAGACGGCCGCCTGCTGTTTAAAGTCACCCACTGCACGGAGCCCATTCAAATCACCGTGAATGGAGACCACACGGAAGAGATGCCATTTCATTTTTTTGACTCTGCCCTGCACCCTGTGATTCTGGGTTTTCCGTGGTTAAAGAGACATAATCCTCACATAGACTGGTGTGTGGGAAAGGTTAAGGCCTGGGGAAAGAATTGTAACACTACTTGTCGTTCCCCACCCATCACTCAGTTACCTGATGTAAATTATGTAAGTGCAGGGAATTATCCTGACCTATTAAGAATACCGCCCTGCTACCATGATTTAAGAGGTTTTTAATAAAACCAAAGCCATGTCGCTACCCCTGCACCGACCCTTCGACTGCCCTATTGACCTGCTGCTGGGGGCGCCCATTCCAAGAGGGCGATTATATTCCATCTCGTGGCTAGAAAGAGCAGCGATGGATGAATACATTTCTTCCTCGCTCAAAGCGGGGATCATTCGTCCCTCCTCCTCACCTGCCGGAGCGGGGTTTTTCTTTGTGGATAAGAAAGATGGGTCGCTGAGATCATGCATCGACTATAGCCCACTAAATGACATCACGGTAAAAAAACGTTACCCTTTGCCACTCATCTCCTCTGCCTTTGAACTACTTCAGTCAGTTAAAGTGTTCACCAAGTTGGACTTACAAAACGCCTATCATTTGGTTAGGATAAGAGAGGGGGATGAGTGGAAAACAGGATTCAATACACCTAGTGACTACTATGAGTATCGAGTAATGCCTTTTGGACTATGCAATGCTCCAGCAGTGTTCCAGGCCTTTATAAATGAGGTTCTGAGGGAATTCCTGAATGTGTTCGTATTTGTGTACATTGATGACATTTTGATTTTTTCCCCAGACTCAGGCACTCATACTAACCATGTTCGTCAGATGTTACAGAGACTACTAGAACATCAGTTATACGTCAAGGCGGAAAAGTGTGAGTTCCACGCGGAATCTGTGCCTTTCCTAGGGTACATCGTCACGGCAAACCAGATTCAGATGGACCCTGCCAAGGTCAGTGCGGTAGCCAATTGGCCGACACCGGACTCGAGAAAGAAGGTTCAGCAGTTCCTCGGGTTTGCTCATTTCTACAGGCGATTCATTCGGAATTTCAGTTCGGTTGCAGCCCCGTTGCATGTGCTTACCTCCTCAAAGGTCCTCTTCAGATAGACTCCCCAGGCCGACACTGCCTTCCAGAGCCTCAAGGAGAGGTTCACCACAGCTCCCATTCTCACCATCCCGGATCCTCTATGCCAGTTTGTGGTCGAGGTCGACGCCTCCAATGAGGGCATTGGGGGGGTCCTGTCGCAAAGGTCTGCGGAGGACAACAAGATTCATCCGTGTGCCTACCTGTCACGTAAGCTAACACCAGCTGAAAAGAATTATGATGTGGGGAATAAGGAACTGTTAGCGGTGAAAGCTGCACTTGAGGAATGGAGGCATTGGTTAGAGGGGGCAGACCAGCCTTTTTTGGTCTGGACGGACCATAAAAACCTGGAGTACATCAGGAAGGCTAAACACCTCAACTCTCGCCAGGCCAGGTGGACATTGTTTTTTAGCAGGTTCCATTTCACGCTCTCTTTTCGCCCTGGTTCCCAGAACCGCAAGCCAGATGCTCTGTCTCGTCTTTATGACCCAGAACCTCTTGCGAAAGAACCCGAGACAATCCTTCCACTGAACCGTGTGGTCGGCGCAGTTTCTTGGCAAATAAAATTAGACGTGAAGCCGGCTATTGTTGTGAGCCCGGCACCTAGTGAGTGCCCAAGCAACAGGTTATTTGTTCCCTTGTCTCTCCGCTCCAGGGTAATCCACTGGGCTCACACGTCTATGCTCACGTGCCATCCAGGGGTTAGGCGGACTATGTTTGTGATCAGACAGCGCTTCTGGTGGCCTGCCATGGAAAAAGAGGTGGCAGAGTATGTGGCAGCCTGTCCGGTGTGCGCCCGGAGCAAGACCTCACCCCGGGCCCAGGTGGGCCTGCTACAGCCTGTGCCCCTGGTCCCACATTTCTATGGACTTCGTGACTAGACTCCATCATAAGGGAAATACCACCATTCTGACGGTGGTTGACCGCTTCTCCAAGATGGCTCACTTCATTCCTCTCGTCAAACTCCCCTCTGCCAAGGGGACGGCAGAGGTCATGATGAACCAAGTGTTCAGGATCCATGGTTTTCCCTGTGATATTGTGTCCGACAGGGGTCCACAGTTTGTCTCCTCATTTTGGAAAGAGTTTTGTCAACTCTTGGGAGCCACCGTCAGCATGTCTTCCGGATACCATCCTCAGTCGAACGGGCAGTCGGAGCGGCTCAACCAAGAGCTGGAGACCACCCTTCGCTGTCTAGTCTCACAGAACCAGGCCACCTGGAGCGACCATCTCACCTGGGTGGAGTACGCACACAACACGCTTCCCACAGCTGCCACGGGCCTCTCTCATTTTCAGTGTACTAATGGCTACCAGCCTCCACTGTTTCCGGCTGATGAGGGGGAGGTTACAGTGCCGTCGGCCCATGCCATGGTCAGACGCTGTCGCCGGATA
The DNA here is from genome assembly GCF_900634415.1 of Cottoperca gobio. Lineage (NCBI taxonomy): Eukaryota > Metazoa > Chordata > Actinopteri > Perciformes > Bovichtidae > Cottoperca > Cottoperca gobio. The sequence goes on along the minus strand of NW_021166877.1, from coordinate 110,351 downwards.
TGGGCTGGTGCTCGCCAGGCTTTGCTTAGGGGTTCAGTCCGGATGAAGGCCGCGGCTGACAAACATCGCAGGGCTGCTCCCGTCTACATCCTGGGCCAGAAGGTCTGGCTCTCCACTAAGGACCTACCTCTCCACATCACCTCCAAAAAAATGGCTCCAAGGTTCGTGGGTCCATTTCCCAAATCGAACATTATTAACCCGGTGTCTGTGCGTCTACGTCTCCCCAGGTCTATGAAGGTTCACCCGACGTTCCACGTCAGCGGAATCAAACCCGCACTGGAGAGCACACTCGTCCCCGCCTCCAAGCCCCCTCCACCTCCCCAGATCGTCGACGGAGGCCCGGTTTACAAGATCTGGAGGCTCCTGGCGGTCCATAACCGGGGACGGGGCAAGCAATTCCTGGTGGACTGGGTAGGCTATGGCACGGAAGCATGCTCCTGGTCGCCCTCGAGCTGGATAGTGGACAAAACTCTCATTAAGGACTTCTATGCGCTTCATCCGAACATTCCTGGGCCGTCAGGTGTCGACCCTAGAAGGGGGGGGGGTACTGTCATGTCTCGAATTTGTTGAGTTGTTCATGTTGTCTTGTCACTTCCTGTTTTATTTTGTACCTCTTGTTTCTCAACCCAGATCCCTTTACTTCCTGTCCTGGTGTGATGTCCCATCGTCAGCGTCTGCCTCGCCCCTGATTGTTTTCACCTGTTCCCACTCACCTCTTGTATAAATTGTCCTGTCTCCCCTTGTCGTGTGTCAGTTCATCTTGTCATAGCGTGTTCCAAGTACCAGAGTGTTTTTTCAGAGTACTTTGTTAATCCTCCTAGTGAGCGTTTTCAGTTGTTGTTTTGATTTATGGAAGTAAACTTTTGTTTATTTTACACTACCTTTGTGTCTGGAGTGCAATTGAGTCTTCCTTCCCTGTGTCCGAGTCGTAACATGCCGGTGTTTTAGCATCCAGTGCGATGAGTCCGTGGACAGAAGCAGTACATCGCAGGTGATGATGTGTATCCAAATGGTGTTTGATGATTTCTCCACAAAAAAAGAACTCCTGACACTACTGCCCCCCCGTTGCACAGAGCAAATATTTTTATATGCGATTAATCGCGATTAATTAATCACAAAGCTTGTAATTAATTAGATTAATTTTTTTAATTGCTTGACAGCCCTAGTTGTTTTATAAAAAATGCTACAGATTTAGAGATTAATGCAAATGTGATTTTATTCATTCAAAAATATGAAAGAGTTGATTTTTTTTAAACTTTACTTAATAATATAATATTATTATATATTTATATATATATATATATATATATATATATATATATATATATTATTATTATAATTTGTACAGACATGGGACAGAGTTCATGATTTGTTACATTTTTTACAAAGTTAGTGGTTAGTACAAACAGGATATGATTTGAAGATGTGACAGAAGTGATACTTTGTACAAAAATATAGCAGGTGTGATTTTTAACAAAATACTACAAATGAGCTCATTCATACAGAACTGTCAAAGATATTTACAAAATATCAGAGATGTGATAACTCTGATGTTCAAATGTTAAAATAGATTGAGAACATAAATAAATAATGTTGCATGTTTAGATATATCTGTGTTTCCTACCATGGTAAATCATTGTTAATAATTATTGTGAGAAATAATAAACATTAACATGTGATCAGACAGTCTCTTCACATATATGAATATTTATTATGATTATTATTAATGATAATATTATCAATAAAGGTGAACCGTGCAACTATGTTATTCAGGAAGTTTGTATCAAACAAGTAGCCCTTCGTATTACTCAGTACCCTTAGCTCTCAGTTTCAAAAAGGTTAATGACCCCTGGTCTACAGAGATCTTCATGCAACAAATGCAAAGCTGGAAGATGACTTAAAGAAGGTTGAGAAGTACAAGAAAAGATGTAACTTCAGAAGGAAATGCTGATGGTCGATTCACCGAAGCTCAAAACCAAATAACAGATGAGACAAGGAAACAATGATTTAAGAAGAACTCTGATGTAGCACAAAACAATTTCCCAAATAAAAAAGAAATATAAAAATATGCACACACTAAAGAAGTTTATTTCTAATGTGGTGAGTGCCGACAAGCAAGTGGTGAAGAGGTAGTGTGTGTTCTGGACAAAGATATTCTGGTTCTTAAATGGTCTCTCACTGCAGCCACTGATTCTGATTGGAACGTGGTATATCAAGTAGTTGTGCCCGCTGGGCACCGTCAGCATGATAGCTCATGAAAGTCAGTTGTCAAGACATATGGGCGTGACAAAAACTTATCAGCTCATACTTAGACACTTCTTTGGGCCAGGGTTAAATATAGATGTTGCTAAGTACTGTCGTTGTTGTCATGTTTGCCAGATTGCGGGCTAACCTAACCAGGTTATTCCCCCAGCCCCATTGCATCCTATACCTGCGATAGGAGAGTCGTTTGAACAGGTAATAGTCGACTGTGTTGGTCCCCTGCCCTGAACAAAATGTGGAAATCAGTATTTACTTACTATTATGTGCGCTACTCGCTTCCCGGAAGCTGTTCCATTGTGTAACATAACGGCCAGCTCTGTAGTAAAAGCGCTACCAAGTTCTTTTCCACATTTGGGCTTCCCCGGGTAATCCAAACTGACCAAGGTACCAACTTTCAAATCAAATCAAATTTATTTATATTGCCCAATATCATAAATTACACATTTGTCTCAGTGGGTTTTACAGACTGTACAGCATACGACACCCTCTGTCATTTTACCCTCGCACCGCACAAGGAAAAACTTACTAAAAGAAACCCCTAAATTAAAGGGGGAAAAAATGGAAGAAACCTCAGGGAGAGCAACTGAGGAGGGATCCCTCTCCCAGGACGGACAGACGTTATGTGTACAGGATAAACAATATAGTACAAATACAACATCCATTTGACAGAAATTATGTTGTCATCGAATAAGAAAGGATGAATCCAGAATAATGTCAAAAAGGCTTCCCGGTGTCAGGCTTTCAGTCCAAACTGTTCAAACGGGTCATCCAAACCTTGAACTTGCGTCACATTGTGTCCAGCGCACATCATCCTGAATCTCAAGGTGCGTTAGAATGGTGGCATCAGACGTTAAAGTCCATGCTCCGTAAATATTGTTTGACAACTGAGAAAATGGGGATGAGGGAACCCCATTTTTACTGTTTGTAGCCTGAGAAGCTGTGCAGGAATCCTTAGGGTTCAGTCCCGCAGAGTTAGTTTTTTGGCCACACGCCCTGTGGACTGCTCAAATCCTTACATTGTCTCATCCTGGGAGAAATGTATTAGATTATGTTAGTCAGTTCCGTGAACGTTTGCACCATGCAAACAATCTTGCCAAAGAGTCTCTCTCTACTGCACATACTGTGATGAAGCGTAACTTCGACTGTTCGGTTGTACCCCAACACTTTAAGGTGGACGATAAAGTTCTGGCGTTACTACCTATTCCTGGCTCGGCCCTCTCAGCTAAATTTTCTGGCCCATATGACACCCATGACTGTCTCAATAACGCAGACCACATCATCGGTTATCCCAAAGGAAGGCGTAAAACTTGCCTGTCATGTTAATATGTTAAAACTGTACCATTCTGAAGAGGCGCCCAAAACCAGTCTGCTAACGGCAGCTGATTATAATGGAAAACCTTAAAATGTCGGATGATTTGAAAATGCGATCCTGTTTACAGCAGGGTGTTGGCTGGAGTGGGTAACTGTAACGCATATTTAGATGACCTGAATGTGTACGCCACCACTTGGTAGTAGCACATGCAGATCCTTGAACTCGCCTTCACTCGCCTTGCCAGCGCATCCCTTACGCTAAACCTAGCGAAATGTGAATTTGGAAAAGCCACTGTCACCTATTTGGGCAGACAGGTGGGACAAGGCCACGTACGCCGCGTTGAGGCTAAAGTGGCTGCTATAGCAGGCTGTCCTGTTCCCCTCACGTGCCTTCGCAGGTTCTTAGGCATGGCATGACAGGGGCTTTTGTAAACATTTTTACACTGTTGTTCGGCCGTTGACCAATTTAACGACGGACCTCCCTGCCAAAAGAAAGCACACCTGGGGGATATTATGTCCAGAAAGGGATCCTATTTCGATGTGTGGTCCTGTGCTCCTATTGAAGGCTGCATGCCCAGGGCCCCGGTTCGCTACTAATGTTACACTGTAATTGCAACGGGGTTGCATGTGTCACTAACGTTGTTAAACACTGTAACTGCAATGACGCTGCATGTGTCACTAACACTAGTATCACAGTAACTCTAAGTGTATCTGTGAATCATAACAGTCAACTTGGCTTCAGCGTAACTTCACAGTTCGGTGTGCCACTATAGCTTTTGGGTCTGAGCAAGCTTGCGACTGAATGCTAAAATTAATCAAAGTTAACGATGTCAAGCTAAGGAATCACTGTTTCCAAAATTCTTTACAATTTGACCATTTGTTTTACTACAATTTGTAATAGTTAACTACTATATGTATTTGTGTACTACTGAAAATAAGTATTATGTACTGAATGCACTGCTCAGGTCAAGAAATATTTGTGTAATACATGCTGGAGGTACTCTCCTCCACAAGTGACGACTGAAGAATCCCAAGGAAGACATCAGCGCAAAGAGGCGTGGAGACGCCTATGTGCCTACAAGGGTTCAATAGGACCTGTCTCCAGCCAACCAATGGGAAGAGGACAAGACTCCTGTATATGAAAAATGTTAAACTTTGAGACGGGTCGATTCTGTGGAACTGGGGGAGAGAGAGGTGCTGTGAAGCAGGATCGTCCTCAGCTGAGTATATCTTCTATGCTGTCATATAATAAAAAAATAAATAAAATAAATAATAATAATAATAATAATAATACATTTTATTTGGAGGCGCCTTTCAAGACACCCAAGGACACTTTACAAAATACAGGAGATAAAAACAGCAAAAACAATGAGAGGGAGAGCAGACAAACAAAACCAGACATATAGTGTAGACACAAAACAAAGAGCAATCCATATGAAAAGTTTGATGAGCCCCACGGTCACTCTAATAAATGCTTTGATATAAATAAGAAGTTTACTGGATTGATTTGAGGTAGAAACTCCGTCTCCAAATTAAAGAACACGACACATGTGTACGTCCAGTATAGTGCAGTATAAAGTTCCACAAAAAGCCACATGATAGAACAGTTACCCACATCCACCATAATACTGTCGTTATTTAACTGGTTTCCAATTAGGCTTAATGTCTCTCTCACTATTATATAACTGTTACTCCAACATTGATCCAGCCTGTAGGCCTATAGTCGTAGCTGCGAGATTGGTTAATTTCAGAGCAATGCGCCTTCAGACCAATGGGCATTTGTTTTAGTCGACTGGACTGCTGCAATTAGCAATTTCAGATGAGTGTTGCTGCATGCACTTATGCAGTTATGTCTTACTGTGTAATTTAATTTCCCATTCGTATTGCTTTCATTTTCACTTAATTAGGTTGAATAACGCATTATTAGAGGTTTCATCTATCTGGAGATCTATCATCTCCAAAAGCAAAGGTATAATCAATAAATCGAGGTGTGTCTCCTTGAACCGTCTTGCTATTGGATGCATAAAAACAACAATCTGTCAAAACAAAATGCAATACTTCAACATAATATTGTCATGACCATCATGATATGATCATGACATGATAATAAACATTAAAATAATCTTATTATGCCACACAAATAATGTGTGATAATCTGGGCAGCTGTGGCTCAGGAGGTTTTGCTCCCGATGGCCTGGCCAACGGTATGAGTGTGTGTGAATGATTATCACTACTATCAAGCTGATATGCACCTTGTATGGTAGCCTCTGACTCTGTGTGAATGGTTGAATGACATGTGCTTTGAGTGATCGTAAAGATTGGAAAATAACTATATAAAAGCAGTTAATTTATCCAATCCAACTCCACATGGGTGAACTCTGATTTTCATTCTCTACAATGTGGCTCAGTTGAATGTCCATCATGCTCCACAACTTGATTCATGAAATAGAGCCCTGTGTTTAAGCTGCAATGTGTCTTAACATTCTCTGACAGAGCAGAGATAGCTGATAGCTATACTTTATATTTTGTAGTGTATTTGTATATTATTGTATATTTGTAAATCAGAACAGGTGTTCATGTCTTATAAGATGTTATGTTAGGATGTAGTATGGACAACCAGTATGCCTAAGTCTTGTTGGGTCAGGCCCAATTTAAGTTAATAAGCCTCAGTATAATTTCCCCTCCATAGGAAGCAAAGAAACAAAACTGAACTGTCAAACGATAAGCAAACCCACCTTCTATAGGCGTGTTAGGATCTGGTCGATTAGCGAAAACCACGTCTATGTACTCCAGCTGAAGTCTCTCTAGTGATGCCCGTAGACCTGTTTCATAAAGATAATTACATATTTATTGTATTAACACAGTCATTCTGATGTTATGTAGCTATGGCGACACATGTACCTTTGTTGTCATGACAAAAGGATAGTCTTATAGTAGCATAATATCTTACCTTCGATTATATGTTTTCTAGACAATCCTCTTTCCATTTCTGCTCTGAAAAGCAAATATCTTTCATTTCAAAACTCAAGGTTTAAAAATTAGAACATTTCAAAATATTTCTAAATGTATTTTATATGTTACATTTCTATATTAAGTAAATATAAGCACAAAGCACAAACCTATTGTTGAAGCCCCCTCTTTATAAATAAGGACATGTATAATATCATTCAGGTAGGTAGAAAGATGACTTCCCGTGTGATGTAGTGACCAGTGAGGTTGATGGAGTAACTGGATCATATGTTGACAAAAAGCTTGATTGTTGGGGGATTCTGAATTGTCTAAGACTACAAGGGAAATCTAGCACTTGACAATGACAACCAATGTGCAACACATTCATTCATTTGAATTGACGGCCACAGCACACACTGTCGCCATACAGACAGAAGTTGCCAAGACACAGTAGCTGAAATGTTGCAATGTAAAAAAATTATTATTGAAACCAAAATTAAGATAAGCATGTCTTTGTTAAGCCACTCAAAACCTTTTCACTTGTTTTTCACTTTTTCACAGTTTTGGTTCTAATTTTATCTTTTGGCTGTTGTTGGACTAGCAAAGTAAGATTTTCATTGTACGGTATAACTGTCTGTTTAACTGTGCAATATGACAATAAAATATCTTGAATTTTGAATCTACACAGACATATACATAAAATGTACATATACGTGTATGTATATATAAATAAATACCAAAAAATTAAGATAAAAAAAATAGAACAAAAGAAAAAGGTGATGTGGTGATGGCCTAGTGGTACAGATTTCAAATACAACACCAGATTGTGAGAACTGGTGAGTTCAATACCAGGGCTGCCTCCATTGTGCTGCTGAAAAAGGTACTTAACCCGCAGTACTTGGGTTATTCTGTGCAGTCAGAAGGATACCCGTTACTACCAGTTCCCCACATCATTCACATGGAGAAGGTTCACTGCAGATATTGGTGAATAGGAAATGATACATTATCAAAAGGAGTAATCTCACAGCATAGATAAGGTAAAAATAAACACCTTAAGAGTAGGGCATTACATAGTATTCACCACTCATGCTACAAGAGTGAAACGGGGTAAAACAGCTTTCTGACGGATGTAAATAGTTACAATGGATTATGCCAAAGGTCACTTGGTAAAAATTAACTAATGACATGTTCTATTATCTTGATATATAAGGCATGGCAGAGGGTCCGGGATATGATTGAGCACCATACCAAGAAAAGCAGGGCTATTACACAAGGCCTCAAGTACGCCCACAGTGTAGGCTTCAGTTGACCCCCATTGATCCAGCTCAAATGGGACCTGGAGTAGGGTTTTCTCCTCAAGGATTCTGCAGTGCATCTCCAACCATGAACCAGTGGCATCAGCAGGGATATGGTTAACCCTTTAACACCTAAGCCTAAAAAGCTTCAACATTTTCGCCTGGAATGTTTTGCTTATTTTGACTATAAAAAGGTCAGAAAATGTTCTGTGAGTAAGTGCTTTTGCCCATTTACCAACAATACCTGGAACTTTCCATATCTGGCAGTCATTTACAATTTATTGCATGTTATGAGAGTGTAATAACAGTTTAAAATGAAGAGAAACACAAAAGCGGAATTTGAGTTTAGTGGTTTAGTGAACAAAAAACACTGCAATTGTACATGAATAAGAGATATAACATGTTACATTTGAAGTTTTAAATGTATACAACTATTTCCAGTAAAACTTTGGAGTCTTTTAATTTTACATCTGCAAAAACAAGCCATAAAATGGAAAATATGACCAGGCGTTTTTACCCACACAGTGTCTCTCCTCTCTGAGTGTCCCTTCGTATGCAGAGGTCTTGGTGGTACTGCCAGTGACTGTTCCTGTTAATCCTGTTTTCTCTGGGTCACTCATATGAAGATTCGATCAAATGGTCATGAACTGTCCTGTGCAGTCTGGGGACATGACAGTGGCAGGGAATGACACATGAAAAATGGTTTGCTTACACCAACAGTTGCTCATCTTTCTGCAGGTCCAAAACTGACATGTACAGCAACATGCCTGTGGACTTCTTCATTTCTTCCGGAGTTATTTCAGTCCAGATGAACTTTCTCCCTCTCTCCAGGCTTTTGGCTGCATTCCTGTTTGTGTATTCAGAGAGGAGTTTGAAAACTGCAGCATCAAAGTGAGAATAAATGTCACCTGGTGCTGGGGTCTATCATCGGGCTCTGCCTCAGTCTGCCATCTTGTGGTGTGATGTGGTGAGGGGTTTCTATGTCTGACAGCATCCCCACAGCTCCCTCTACAGGCCTGATTGTGATCTCTGGTGACACCTCGTGATCTCTGGTGACACCTCCTCCTCTCCAGCTCCAGTCTGCACACAGCCTCTGCTAGGACGCAGGCTACTTGAAGAAGACGCGCACATTTACTCATATAAAGTACAATTACACACCTAGTACAACCTTACAGACCTAGTACACTGTTCTAAACAAGTCACCACGCAATACAAGTGTTGATTTACATACCGTCTTGCTTCCATTTGAATTAAATCCGCTGTTTTCTGGCTCTATTTCTCCGCGGTGTTGATGGTGGTAATGTCTCTCCAGCGCTGTGTGTGTATTCGCTCAGAACAAAAGCACTGTTTCGCGGGCTTCCGGGAGGGCCGTAAGTGAAGTTACCGTAATGAGTCGATATATGTTGTAAAGCTTTCAGAAACCGTTGACATTTTTTCGAATGCGCAAACTTTGACATAATTACGGTAATCCAAAGTTTTGCTTGCAAAATGTGTCGTCGCCGACACATTCGGTGTTAACCCTTTAACACCGAATGTGTCGGCGACGACACATTTTGCAAGCAAAACTTACTTCACTTACGGCCCTCCGGAAGCCCGCGAAACAGCGCCTTTGTTCTGAGCGAATACACACAGAGCGCTGGAGAGACACAAACAACATAGCGGAGAAATAGAGCTGGAAAAAAACAGCGGATTTAATTTAGATGGAAGCAAGACGGTATGTAAATCAACACTTGTATAGCGTAGTGACTTGTTTAGAACAGTGTACCAAGTCTGTAAGGTTGTACTACGTGTGTAATTGTACTTTATATGCGTAAATGTGCGCGTCTTCTTCAAGTAGCCTGCATCCTAGCAGAGGCTGTTTGCAAGCTTTAGCTGGTGAGGAGGAGGTGTCACCAGAGATCACATTCAAGCCTGTAGATGGAGCTGTGGGGATGCTGGATGATCTGGTGATGCTGTCAGACACAGAAGCCCCTCACCACATCACACCACAAGATGGAAGACTGAGGCAGAGCCCGATGATGGAGTCCCTCAACCACCCCAGGTGTCCAACCCCCTCTCGATATGGGAAACCCAGCACCAGGTGACATTTATTCCCACTTTGATGCTGCAGTTTTCAAACTCCTCTCTGAATACACAAACAAGAATGCAGCCAAAAGCCTGGAGAGAGGGAGAAAGTTCATCTGGACTGAAATAACTCCAGAAGAAATGAAGAAGTCCACAGGCATGTTGCTGTACATGTCAGTGTTGGACCTGCAGAAAGATGAGCAACTTTTGGTGTAAGCAAACCATTTTCCATGTGTCATTCCCTGCCACTGTCATGTCCCCAGACTGTACAGGACAGTTCATGGCCATTTGATCTAATCTTCATATGAGTAACCCAGAGAAAAGAGGAGCAACAGGAGTCACTGGCAGTACCACCAAGACCTCTGCATGTGAAGGGATACTCAGAGAGGAGAGAATTACCCTGTGTGGGGAAAAACGCCTGGACATATTTTCCATTTTATGGCCTGCTTTTGCAGATTTTAAAACTTTTACTGGATATAGTTGTATACATTTCAAACTTCAAATGTAACATGTTAAATCTCTTATTCATGTACAATTGGAGTGTTTTTTGTTCAATAAACCACTAAACTCAAATTCCGCTTTTGTGTTTTTCTTCATTTTAAACTGTTATTACACTCTCATAACATGCAATAAATTGTAAATGACTGCCAGATATGGAAAGTTCCAGGTATTTTTGGAAAATGGGCAAAAGCACTAACTCACAGGACATTTTCTGACCTTTTTATAGTCAAAATAAGCAAAAAAGTCCAATGCGAAAATGTTGAGGCTTTTTTGGCTTAGGTGTTAAAGGGTTAAAGGGTTAAGGACATTCAGGCTTAGGTCTAGAGCAGGGATGGGCAACTGGCGGCCCGTCGTCCTCACTTTGTGCGGCACGTGAGTCAATTTCCAGAAATTAATCTGTCGGAGCTCCGCGGGGGGGTGCAAAGTGGCCCTCTGGCAGTGAGGACACACTTTTTGTGGTCCTCCCTATCCTCAAAGTTGCACTTCCCTGGTCTAGAGGGACAAGCACAGCAGGACCAGCAGAATCGGGATGGGCAACCCAATAGCTGGGATCTTCAGGATGGACGACCCAGCATCCCGGAACCTCAGGATTTGCAGCTCCCCAACAATCGGAAACATCAGGATTTGTGGCTCCAGCCAAGAGCGAATCACCTATGGGAGCTATTCCAGCTCCATTTCCGCAGACGTATCCATTGCTGTATCAGCTGCTCCAGGGAGGGACGCCAGACCAGCAGCATGAACCATTCAGTTTAAACTTGGGAGTCAACAGTTATGTCATGCTGCACCACTCCGAGAAGTGAGGCCACAAAAGACAGTGTTGGCCACTGGAGGAGGATTTCAGCCAGCCTGACACCTTTGCTATCTATTATTTCACGCGTGGGGATCGTTTCACTCCCCAAACTCTGCCACTATGAACTTACTTACTTAAATTACGGATTCATCGCATCAGGTGATTCATACGCTCCAAGACCTCTCCGTATAATATGTGGCAACCGGCTATCCAACGAAGCCCTGAAACCTTCAAAACTGCTTTGCGACATGAAGACCAAGCACCCTGCATTAAAAGTCTTTGGAGTTTTTGAAAGAAAGAAACGTGAACACGAAGGACAAAAGCAATTATTGAAGGCTACCACTTCATCAAATCCAGGATGACGAGTGCACCGATGTTGACAAGGCAATAATGCTTGTTTTTGTGCAATATATTTTTTCAGGAGGAGGTGCATGAGGATATGTTAAGTGTATTATTGTTGCCAACCAACACCACAACTGCAGAACTATTCAAGTCTTTGAATGATTACATATCAGAAAAATATGAACCGGCCATTTTGTGACACTGTATGCATGGATGGAGCGGCTGCCATGACTGGACAGCTTTCTGGTTTCACCACTCGGGTCAAGGAGGTTGCTTCTGAATGTGAATCTATGCACTGCGTCATCCATAGAGAAATGCTGGCTAGCCGAAAAATGTCACCCGAACTTAGCGTTTTGCATGATGTGATTAAAGTTAATAACCATCAAAGTACATGCCCTCAACTCATGTCTGTTTGAGCAGCTCTGTGAGGAGATGGACGCAGAGCACACGTCTCTTACACACAGAGGTGAGATGGCGTTCTAAAGTTAGATTGCTTTCCAGAGATTTTGAGTTACGAGAGCCACTCCAGAGATTTCTTTTAGAAAAACAGTCACTGTCGAAGAAAAGAGTCTGTCCTCCGGGCTAGAGGTGAAGGCTGGATCTCCTCATACGAACACTTTTAATCTACTAAACTATTGTAATTCTGGTCTTAGTCTTTAGTCTTAATGTAATAACTGTTAAAAATAACTTCACTGGTGAGAAACAAAGGTTAGATACAAAAGTGAGTTTATTTCTCGCACAAGTGCAAAAACATAACTCGAGCTAAGCTAGGCCCTGAAGTTAAACAATCTTACTCCCAGTTCTTATACATTTCCTTATCTTTTGCTGTCAATAAATCGTATGGCGCGCCCTATCAGACAAGGCCCGTGCCTCAGGCATGGCGCCTCGAAACTTCTTCCTCAGCATTTTTCCACAATTGTGCTTACACTGCTCTTTGCCATCTTCTTTGCTCCCCCTCCCTTCATGAACCTCAGTGCTTCTTACACTGCTCTTGGTTTGCAATACCAGCTCCTTCCTCCAGGAAATACACATGTATATGGCTTACAAACTAGACTGAATATATATATATATATTATCATACATCATTATAAGTTAACAAATGATTATCGTAAATATTGATACAAAGTACTTTGCTTCGGTAAACATTTTACCACTACATCACCACTGGGTCGCAAAACTTGTTTACTTGTGTGACATATTCAACCTAGTCAACAAACTCAATCTGTCACTTCAAGGGAGAATGACAATTATCTTTAAGTCGGCAGATAACGTGGCTGCATTCAAAGTCAAACTGGAATTATGGGGATGGCGAGTAAACGTAAGGATTTTCTACATGTTTCAAACATTAGCTGGTGCACGATCTGAGCTTTAAAAAGCATGAGCATTACTTCTCAATCACAAAAGAACCTCGAACCGGGAAAGAATGGATCCGCGACCCATTTGTGAAAAAGCCAGGCTTGACTTTGCCTGTGCTAGAAGTAGATCAACTGCTTGAGATTCCAAATGATGGTGCCCTAAAAGTATGTTTGGGACAAATTATGCTGGTTCTGGTGATTAAACCTCCATGTCTACTATTCCTGGTTTCCTGTGTGCTGCATTTGGGTCCATACACCCCCCGTGACAGTACAATCTGGCCAGTCATGAACCCAGCGCACACAGCATCACCTCAGAACCGGATGGAGCGGGTGGAGAACGCCATCCAGCATCATGAGGCGATGTTAGCCTCAATGACTTACGAGATACTGCAGTCGGCCGTTAACCAGGAGCCATGATGGCTACGATAGTTATAAGGCCGACAGCTAGTCCTGGGCTTCCTTTGGCTCCGCTACCGCTGGTTTCCGAGCCTCGGATGGGGTCCCTGGAGCACTATGCCGGTGATAATGAGGGCCGCAACCCATTCATTACAAATTGTTCTATCCTGTTCGCCTTTCAGCCAAACACCTTCGCTTCGGAGGAGGCTAATGTGGCTTTTTCTATCAACCACCAGACTGGGAGAGCTCGGCTGTGGGGAACAGCGGAGTGGGAGCGACAGACGACAGCTTTCTCATCTTTTGCTGCTTTTTCGGACGAGCTACGCAAGGTCTTCGGTGGAGTTTCCATGGGACCAGACGTTAGCGGAGGTCTGATGAGTCTAAAGCAGGGAGACCGGACAATAGCTGACTATGCTATTGACTATGGATTATCTTAAAGATTATCTGGTGTCTTTTGAGTTACCAGCGTCGCTGGATGGATTAATCGAGCTCACGTCCAGACTGGATCGACAGATCCAGATGAGGAGGCGAGGGAAATGACATGGGCTACAAGATCACTTCGCATCCGGCCGGCAGCAAAGACCTGCAGAGCCCACCAGTTTCATTGCTGGACCATTGCCAGGCTGACCTGAGCCCATGCAGGTGGGGCGCACCAGCCTCACTTTGGAGGAACGTGAGCACTGTTGGCGCAGGAACCTCTGTCTGTACTGCGGCCAGGCTGGCCATTTTGTTTCCAGATGCCCAGCAAAAGGCCGGGCTCACCAGTAATGGGGAACATACTGGTGAGCTAGACCCAGAAACTCTACCCCAACCAAATGCCCCTGTGTCACATTTAACTGCTGTTGGCTGACGGGTCCCACGCCCTCGCCACGTTTATTGACTCTAGTGCTGATGTTAGCCTCATGGACGAGGACCCCGCCTTGCAGCTGGGGATTGACCGGGTTCCCCTGCCGGTCCCTGTTCCTGCCAGTGCCCTGGATGGTCACCTCCTGGGGACTGTCACTCACCAGACCACGCTCGTTCGGATGCTACTGTCTGTTAATCACCACGAGACCATCCAGTTTCACATTCTACGGTCTCCTCATCTTCCGTTGATACTGGGCTACCCCTGGCTCCGCCACCACAACCCCAACATTGACTGGGCGACAGGGGCCATTCTCGGGTGGAGCCCTGCCTGCCACAAGGTATGCCTGAAGCAAGCAGCTCCGCAGCAGTCCGTCTGCGCCAGTCCGGCTCCGGATGTATTGGGGGTGCCAGTTGAATACTATGACTTCCAGGAGGTATTCAGCAAGGCCCGGGCCACGTCTTTGCCTCCGCACCGTCCCTACGACTGTGCCATTGAGCTACACCCCGGCATATCCCCTCATCGTGGTCGCATGTATTCTCTGTCGGCACCCGAGAGGGAGGCCATGGAAATGTGCAATAATGACTCTCTGGCTGTCGGGATTATCCATCACTTGTCTTCACCGGCGGGGCACGGGGTTCTTCTTTGTGGAAAAGAAGGACAAGACTCTGAGGCCGTGTATAGATTACAGGGGTCTCAACGACATCACGGTTAAGAACCAATATCCTCTTCCCCTCATCTCCTCCGCTTTAGAGTCATTGCAGGGGGCTACCATCCTTACTAAGTTGGACCTACGCAATGCCTACCACTTAGTTCGGATCAGGGAGAGAGACGAGTGGAAGACGGCTTTTAACACCGCTTCAGGACATTATGAATACCTGGTGATGCCGTTCGGCCTCAAACGCCTCAGCGGTATTCCAGGCTCTGGTAAATGACATTCTTAGGGACATATTGAACAAGTAGGTGTTTGTATACCTAGACGACATCTTGATCTTCTCCCGTACCAAGGGGGAACATGTGCATTATATCCAGGCCATCCTTCAACCCCTGCTTGAGAACTCTGTTTGTAAAGACCGAGAAATGTGAATTCCATACCTCCTCTGTCTTGTTTCTGGGTTACATCGTGGGACAGGGGAGCATGCAAATGGACCCTGCCAAAGTCTCCGTGGTCACCTCCTGGCCGGTTCCTGACTCATGCAAGCAGTTACAGCGTTTCCTGGGGTTTGTGAACTTTACAGAAGGTTCATCCGCGGCTACAGCACGGTGGCTGCCACACTCACGGCCATCACTTCTTCAAAGGTGTTGTTTCAGTGGTCTCCCTCGGCTGAGGGGGCTTTCCAGAACCTCAGGTCCCGGTTCACCTCTGCTCCCATCCTGCAAGTTCCAGACCCAGAGAGACAGTTCGTGGTGGAGGTGGACGCCTCCGACGTAAGAATAGGGGGCATCTTGTGGCAGAGGGCGGTCAACGACCAGAAACTTCTTCTCTAAGAGAATTTCCCTGGCAGAGAGAAATTACGACATTTGGAACCAGGAGTTTTTGGTCGTTAAACTGCCGCTGGAGGAACGGCGTCACTGGCTCGATGGGACCAAACTGCCTTATCTGGGTTGGACTGACCATACGAATTTGGAGTATATCCAAGAGACTAAACTCCCGACAGGCCAGGTTGTCCATATTCTTCACCAGGCTCAATTTTCTCTGTCACACAAGGCCTGGTTCCCACAATATATATGTTTGTGGGAGGGGAGGACTCCGTCACTGAGCCGGACCCCATCCTTCCGGTACCCCGCTCGATGTTCTCTCTCCCTTGTGAGGTGGAGGAGAGGGTCAAGGCCGCCTTGAAGGAACAGCATGGTCATAGTTCCTGCCCGCCGGACCGCCTGTTTGTTCCCCTGAACCTTAGATCTAATGTCCTTCAATGGGCCCACATATCCCGGCTCACCTGCCACCCTGGGATCCAACAGACTAAGAAGGTCCTTCTACGGAGATTCTGGTGGGCCACCCTGTAGGAGGACACTCGTGGGTTTGTCAATGCCTGTCCCTTTTGTAGTCAGTACAAGCCATCTCACCAAGCTCCTGCCGGTCTTCTGCTACCCTTACCAGTGCTCCATCGTCCCTGGTCCCACATCTCTCTGGACTTTGTAATCGGTCTGCCTATGTCCAATGGCAATACCACCGTCCTGACTATTGTTGACCGGTTCAGTAAAATGGTACACTTTGTGCCGCTGCCCAAGCTCCTGTCCGGCAAGGAGACCGCGTAACTGGTTCTGCTACATGTCTTTCAGCTCCATGGACTCCCCACCGATTCATGTCCATATTCTGAAGGGAGTTCTGTTCACTTATGGGGAACACTGTCAGCCTATCTTCCGGATTCTACCCACCATCCAATGGGTAGACAGAGCGAAAGAATGAGGAGATGGAGAAGGCACTTCGGTTTATGATTGCCAAAAATCAATTATAAAAATGACCAATAAGGTGGGAGGAGGATGAAGTTTTAACCTCAATATTGTGTATATAAATGAGAACACAGACCTTTGGAATTCAGTGTACAGCTAGCTGTGTTCTCGGGTTTTGATTTTGTACTTGTACAAAGAATAAACTCTATTGCATCTAACTTTGATCTTCCCTAGTGAATTTCTTTTGAATCTGTTATAATTTAAAGACTACAAGAACATCCAAGTTTTAAGTGTTCGAGGAGAAGGTCCAAACTTCGTCTTCTGGCCCGGAAAAGGACCTTTTCCCTCAACAATATGTACAGTATCTATGTTTGTTGCAGAGAGTTTGTAATTTCGGAACAATGGGCCTTCGGAACATTGGGCATTTTTTTTTTTTTCCAACACAACATAATTTCTGTCAAATGTTGTATTTGTACTATGTTGTTTATCCTGTACACACGACATCTATTGCACGTCTGTCCTCAGTTGCTCTCCCTGAGGTTTCTTCCATTTTTTCCCCTTTAATTTTGGGGTTTCTTTTAGGAAGTTTTTCCTTGTGCGATGCGAGGGTCTAAGGACAGAGGATGTCGTAACCTGTACAGTCTGTAAAGCACACTGAGACAAATGTATAATTTGTGATATTGGGCTATACAAATACATTTGATTTGATTTGATTTGATTTGAGCATCTGTTTTGGGATTACAGGCATTTGAACAAATGGGATTTTTTTTGGAATATTGAGGTGACGGAATAAATGGGAGTCCCCAGTGAAACAGCCTTCCAATCTGCTGGTCATCAATTTAGAAGAAGCTGCACTTTGTTGACATTGTTGCAAATATTATATATTATCTATAAGGAGTTTTCACAGAGAAGATGCAAAAGCCTCTGACCCAGAATACTTGAGAAAGGTTTTGGAGAAAATTGCAGTGAGATTAAGAAGGAGGCAGTGGGTTGTTGATGGCCACAGGTGTTATCCTGAAGACAGGCCTAAAGGATTATTTCCTGTCTCTGCTAATGATTTATGTGTTTCAGAATGTTGGGGCATAGGAACGAAGAGCATTAAGTGTCGTGTTCACTATCTTGCCTCGAAAAAGAAGAACAAGTGGCATTACAGAAAGCCGACTGAAGGACTGAATTTAAATTCTGGTAGTCAGAAGATGTAAGTAGTTGCAAAAAGCTGAACAGTCACCCAAACAAACAACAAAGTATACAAATGCACAATGCAGCCTCATCATATTATTTACATATTCTAGACTGCTACAGTTTATGCTACAATTCCTAAATTGTGTGCGAGGTCTTGTAAAATTCTTAGCTTATTGCTAATAGGGAGAATATTGCAATCATAGAAAGAGAGAAAGGAGAGTAAAAGATAAAATATACATACTTTCCGCCCCAGAAGATTTTGGTGGTGATAACTAAACTGGAACGCCTGCATTTGAGAACATCAGAAATCAGACAACAGTATTTTTCTTTTCTTAGAACTTTTAGAACAAATATGTACAAAAATAAAGGACAACTACACATAGGCCCCCACCCCAATACACCCAGCAACATACAACCAAAACAAAACAAATAAAAGTAGTAAATAAGTGACCATGCATGCCCAGATATCAGAACCACAATCAGAATCAGAATTCGGTTTAGAATCAGGCGGGTACGTGGCTAGTCTCATCATCACAGTACTTTAGCATTGAAGGGGATGCAGAGTCTAGGCGCCGCTTATACAATGTACCAGTGATCCAACATATTCTTCCCTCTGGTCTTGCATTTAATAAACTGTCTGTATTTGGGGATTTCATTGCTGAGGTTGCCTTTATTAAAGACAATAACTAAGGAGTCCAGGTTAATCCGCTCCACACACAGTATCTGGTCAGCTAGCGTGCACAGCTGTGCCTCCTGCACGTTGGCCTGTGGTGGAATGTAAACACCGACCAGTGTTGAAGACAAAATTATAAGTTTAAACATTTATTTGATTTTGATTAATTATGTATAAAAACAATCAAATATAGGAATAGGCAGAATATGGTGTTGATTGTTTATTATCGGCACGTGTGGTGCAGACGCCACACCCCTTTTTTGACCATCAGCTGATATATATGATATATAATATGATGGAGTCTGAATGAGAAAGAAAATTGAAAAAAACAAAGAATGCGGTGAACTCTGTGTAATGTTTGAGTGCGTCAACCAAGACGCATTCCAGAAAGGACAGGAAGGAGCAAATACGAGGAAAGAAAAGTTGCTCCAATAACCAGTATGAATGACGCAAACTCACAGGGGGAGTAGAAAGGTAAAAAATGATATTTAAAAAGGTAGATTGTAAGTTTGGAAGGTGCAATTGAAAAACAGACATTCAGAAACTCAAAAGTAAGATGTGGATAACTGCTTCGCTTCGATGCCATTGTTCTCATGCCTCAATTTAACCAATCCAACCAACAAAGGCAACAAAGGCAAGGAGTCCTAGCCAATCAGATGCAGAGTGAAGTTCTACCTCAGCTGTGTGTATGACGTGACACTGCAACTCAACACACTGTTAGGGGTGAGTAGCAATGACAGGAATGGTGATTAAAAAGCCTGGTCAAGAGATTTATAGTTGGCCTAATGTTCAGAGAGCTCTTAAGAGAGGTCTGTTGCCACCTCAAGGTTCCACACCATTTCACCGAGCTGACTGCTTCCTCTTGCATTATCACATGAAACAGCAGTTTCTTGATTGAAAAGAAAAAGGCCAACCAGCGCCACTGGCGGGACTATTGCGGTTGTCGAGGTGTTAAGACAGCATGTTTTCTTAATATCGCCACCCAAACATCACTGATAGGTAACTGAAAACAAAGCTTTAGTAAAACTCCAGTCACGGTAAACTTGTTCAGAAACTCTGTTTTCAGTGTTGCCGTGTGGATGTTTTTGACTTGTAACGTCAGAGTGTACTCCTGAGAGAGGTGATGTGTCGTACAAAGGTGAAATAAATACATCCATGAATGGTGGACGTCTGAATTGTTTCCACAGATGGCCTCTCTCTAGACCAGTGGTTCTCAACCTTATCCATTATCTAGGTCCCCCCATCAAATAAAATGTAGGCTAATTGTATTTTAATGTTGATTATTATTCTGTTTTTATTATTCTGATTATTATTCTTAGTATTTATTATTTATATTACATTTTGATTATATTACTTTTGTATTTATAGTCATATATTATTTTTCTTATTATTAACTATTATAGCTATATTATGTTATTATAAAAACTCAAATTCTCTGAGATTGAAGTTACATAATAACATTTCTAAATAATAATAAATATTATATTATTAAAATAATTTGTTGTTGTTTTTACCTTCAATTGCCCTAATGCATACGTAATATGTACCCAGGGAGGAAAAAAAGCCATGTAAATAGGAATTTTATTCAGGAGTGTTAAACAAATGCAACGGTAAGAAGTTTGAGATTTAAACTTTAATCGGTGTCATAGCCTGCAGCCAATCAGAAACAGGTAAGACATTCAAAGATCAGAAATGCGGAAATATTTTCATTCTTAAGTAACGGAAAACGAGCAGCCAACAAAGGAACAAGTCTGAGGTGCTGCGCCCCCCCAAAGATTTTTTTTTTATATATAAAGCGCCAAATCAGAATCATTTTTATTGCCATGTAGATTTTCACCTACAAGGAATTTGCTCTGGTTTCGTTGGTCCATCCATCCATCGTCTACCGCTTATCCGGGATCGGGTCGCGGGGGCAGCAGCTCCAGTAAGGAACCCCAATCTTCCCTTCTCCGGGCCACATCCTCCAGCTCCGACTGGGGGATCCTGAGGCGTTCCCAGGCCAGTGAGGAGATATAATCTCTCCACCGAGTCCTGGGTCTTCCCCGGGGTCTCCTCCCAGCTGGACGTGCCTGGAACACCTCCCTAGGGAGGCGCCCAGGTGGCATCCTTACTAGATGCCCGAACCACCTCAACTGGCTCCTTTCAACGTAAAGGAGCAGCGGCTCTACTCCGAGTCTCTCACGGATGGCTGAGCTTCTCACCCTATCTCTAAGGGAGACGCCAGCCACCCGTCTGAGAAAACCCATTTCGGCCGCTTGTATCCGTGATCTCGTTCTTTCGGTCATGACCCAGCCTTCATGACCATAGGTGAGGGTAGGAACGAAGATCGACCGGTATATTGAGAGCTTTGCCTTCTGGCTCAGCTCTCTTTTCGTCACAACGGTGCGGTAAAGTGACTGTAATACCGCCCCTGCTCCGCCGATTCTCCGGCCAATCTCTCGCTCCATTGTCCCCTCACTCGCGAACAAGACCCCGAGGTACTTGAACTCCTTCACTTGGGGTAATGGCTCATTCCCTACCCGGAGTAGGCAATCCACCGGTTTCCTGCTGAGAGCCATGGCCTCAGATTTGGAGGTGCTGATCCTCATCCCAACCGCTGCACACTCGGCTGCGAACCGATCCAGTGAGTGTTGAAGGTCACAGACCGATGATGCCATAAGGACCACATCATCTGCAAAGAGCAGCGATGAGATCCTCAGGTCACCGAACTGCAACCCCTCTCCTCCACGACTACGCCTCGATATCCTATCCATGAAAATCACGAACAGGATTGGTGATAAAGCGCAGCCCTGTCGGAGGCCAACATTCACGGGAAACGAGTCCGACTTACTGCCGAGTATCCGGACACAACTCTCGCTTTGGGCGTACAGGGATTGGATGGCCCTCAAAAGTGACCCCCTCACCCCATACTCCCGCAGCACCTCCCACAGTATCACCCGGGGGACCCGGTCATACGCCTTCTCCAGATCCACAAAACACATGTAGACCGGATGGGCGTACTCCCAGGCCCCCTCCAGGATCCTTGCAAGAGTAAAGAGTTGGTCTGTTGTTCCACGACCAGGACGGAATCCGCATTGTTCCTCTTCAATCAGAGGTTCGACTACCGGCCGAACCCTCCTTTCCAGTACCTTGGAGTAGACTTTACCAGGGAGGCTGAGAAGTGTGATACCCCTGTAGTTGGCACACACTCTCTGGTCCCCCTTTTTAAATAGGGGAACCACCACCCCGGTCTGCCAACCCCTAGGCACTGTCCCAGACTTCCACGCAATGTTGACGAGGCGTGTCAACCAAGACAGCCCCTCAACACCCAAAGCCTTCAGCATTTCTGGACAGATCTCATCAACCCCTGCGGCTTTGCCACTGTGGAGTTGTTTGACTACCTCAGTGACTTCCATCAGGGAAATTGACGATGATCCCCCATCAGCTTCCAGCTCTGCCTCAACCATAGAGGGCGTGTTAGTCGGATTCAGGAGTTCCTCAAAGTGCTCCTTCCAGCGGCCGATAACCTTCTCAGTTGAAGTCAGCAGGGTCCCACCCTTGCTGTACACAGCTTGGATGGTTCCTCGCTTCCCCCTCCTGAGGTGCCGGATGGTTTTCCAGAAGCACCTTGGTGCCGACCGAAAGTCCTTCTCCATAGCTTCTCCGAACTTCTCCCACACCCGCTGCTTTGCCTCTGACACGGCAGAAGCTGCCGCCCTTCTAGTCCTTCGATACCCTGCAACTGTTTCCAGAGTCCTCCCGGATAACATAACCCGGAAGGACTCCTTCTTCAGTCGGACGGCTTCCCTGACCACCGGGGTCCACCACGGTGTTCGAGGGTTACCGCCCCTTGAGGCACCTAAGACCTTGAGACCACAGCTCATCACCGCAGCTTCAGCAATAGAGGTTTTGAACATCGCCCACTCAGGTTCAATGCCCCCAACCTCCACAGGGATGGCTGAAAAGCTCCGCCGGAGGTGTGAGTTAAAGATCCCCAGGACAGGGGCTTCCTCCAGACGTTCCCAGTTCACCCGCACTACCCGTTTGGGTTTACCAGGTCTGTCCAGAGTCTTCCCCCACCCCTTGATCCAACTCACCACCAGATGGTGATCAGTCGACAGCTCCGCCCCTCTCTTCACCCGAGTGTCCAAAACATGCGGCCTCAGATCAGATGATACGATTACGAAATCGATCATTGACCTTTGGCCTAGGGTGTTCTGGTACCACGTGCACTTATGAGCATCCTTATGTTCGAACATGGTGTTTGTTATGGCCATTCCATGACTAGCACAGAAGTCCAACAACAAACGACCGTTCGGGTTTAGATCAGGGAGGCCCTTCCTCCCAATCACGCCTCTCCAGGTGTCTCCATCGTTTCCCACGTGTGCGTTGAAGTCTCCCAGCAAGACTACGGAGTCCCCTACTGGAGCCACCTGCAGGGCTCCATTCAGGGTCTCCAAGAAGGCCGAATACTCAGAACTGCGGTTTGGGGCATAGGCACAAACAACAGTCAGAGTTTTCCCCCCCATAACCCGAAGGCGTAGGGAGGCGACCCTCTCGTCCACCGGGATAAACTCCAACGTGGCGGCGCTCAGCCGGGGGCTAGTGAGTATCCCCACCCCGGCCCGAGGCCTCACACCTTGGGCAACTCCGGAGAAGAATAGAGTCCAACCCCTATCCAGGAGTACGGTTCCAGAGCCAAGACTGTGCGTGGAGGTAAGCCCCACCAGATCCAACTGGTAGCGATCCACCTCCCGCACTAGTTCCGGCTCCTTCCCCCACAGAGAGGTGACGTTCCACGTCCCCAGAGCCAGCCTCTGCTGCCCGGGTCTGGTCCGTCGAGGTCCCTGACCATCACTGCCACCCGTGTGACAGCGCACCCGACCCCAGCGGTTTTTCCCATGAGTGGTGGGCCCACAGGATGGATGGATGGGAGGCACCACGTAGCTTCTTCGGGCTGTGCCCGACCGGGCTCCGTGGCAAACCCGGCCACCAGGCGCTCGCTGTCGGGCCCTCCCTCTGGGCCTGGCTCCAGACGGGGTTCCCGGGCTTCCTCCGGGCAGGGTCTCTCCTTTCCTTTCCCTTTCTTTCATGAAGTCGTTTTTGGTTTCGTTGGTGCATAAATATAATTTTTTTTTACAATTAACAATATATACAAAATATAAACAGTAGAGATAATGTACAACACACAACACAAGGACAGTCGGCTGGGCATTATGTTAACCCTCTGGAGTCCGGGGCTAATTTGGCCGTTTTCGCATACTTTCTGCATTACTAAACCCCATTAAGAAATGTTTAGTATGTCAATGTTTGGTATCTTTTTTTTTAACACAACCTCACCTATATAACTTGATAGTTAAGTCTTTCATTTTGACATACTATATGAACATATTGGACCCAAAACCACACAAAAAACGTAAAAACAGATTTTGAAAATGATATTATTTTTACTGTGGGTGACACAAACATGCACAACGAAACATTTTGAAAGCTGGAAATATATACATGGGATGTCACTATGATAATGTGAAAGTTTAATTGAGGTAGCATGAACCTAAATACAAATTTTATGAACAAATAGCAGAGGCGTTTTCCCTCATTCCGTCGAAGTTCTTTTGTTTTTGCTCCCATTTATCATGAGCTTAAATCAAAGATCTAATACGTTTTCTACGTACACAAAAGGCCTATTTTACTCAAATATTGTTCACAAATTTGTTTAAATCTGTGTTAGTGAGCACCTCTCCTTTGCTGAGATAATCCATCCACCTCACAGCTGTGGCACATCAAGATGCTGATTAGACAGCATGATTATTGCATCATATGTATCCTTATCCTTAGGCTGTCACAATGAAAGGCCACTCTAACATGTGCAGTTTTATCTCGTATTCGGACCAATACTAAATCTATCTAACTATCTCTCAATTCTCAATTGTTTGTCTATCACTTTCCTTCAATCGCCGCCTCCCTTCGTCTCGTTTTGCTTCGTTTTGCTTCACAATACTCTGTTTACTCGATTACCCCACCCCATACGGCGAAGATTTAAAATACGTAACGGCCGCCACATTGCATTTCTAAGGGTTAATGTAACGTGTAGAGGGGAGGGCAGAGACAGTGTCAGTGGGGTGGGCCTTGTTGATGAGGCCAACTGCAGAGGGGAAGAAACTGTTCATATGTTGTGAGGTTTTGGTCCTGATGGACCGGGTCCTGGAGGTGTACAAGTCCTGGAGGAATGGCAGATTGCAGCTGATCACCTTCTCCGCAGAGCAAATGACACGCTGCAGTCTGACCTTGTCCCGGTCAGTGGCAGCAGCGTACCAGATGGTGATGGAGGAGGAGAGGATGAACTCGATGATAGCAGTGTAGAAGTGCATCATCATTGTCTTTGGCAGGTTGAATTTCCTCACCTGCCGCAGGAAGTACTTCCTCTGCTGCGCTTTTTTGATGAGGGAGGTGATGTTCAGCTCTCACTTCAGTTCCTGGGCGATGATGGTGCCCAGGAAGCGTAAGGACTCCACCGTGTCAACAGGAAAGTCACACAGGATGATTGGGGCAGGTGTGGCTGAGCTCTTCCTGAAGTTCACTATCATCTCCACAGTCTTTAGTGCGTTGAGCTCCAAGTGGTTCACACTGCACCAGGTCACCAAGTCAGTCAATCTCCCACCTGTAGACTGACTCATCCCTGCCAGAGATGATTCCGATGAGGCTGGTGTCGTTCGCGAACTTCAGGAGCTTGACGGACCGGTGACTGGAGGTGCAGCTGTTGGTGTACAGGGAGAAGAGCAGAGGAGAAAGAGCGCAGCCTTGGGAGGATCCGGTGCTGATGGTCCGGAAGTCACAGACATGTTTCCCCAGCTTCATGTGCTGTCAGGTATGCTCAGCTGGGGGAGCTTGTCATGTAGCAGAGCTGGGATGATGGTGTTGAAGGCAGAGCTGAAGTCCAAAAACAGGATGCTGGCGTAGGTTCCTGCGGAATCCAGGTGCTGGAGAATGAAGTGGAGGTCTGAAGACAGTATTGTCTACAGACCAGTTGGCTCTGTAGGCAAACTGCAGGGGGTCCTTGAGTGGTACTGTGATGGTTTTGAGGTGGGACAAGACAAGGCGCTCAAAGGACTTCATTACCACAGAGGTCAGGGCGACGGATCTGTAGTCATTTAGTCCTGTGATCTTTATTTTTTTGGGGACAGGGATAATAGTGGAGGCCTTGAAACATGCTGGCACATGGCATGTCTCCAGTGAGGTGTTCAAAATGTCTGTGAACACTGGAGACAGCTGATCAGCACAGTGCTTCAAAGTGGAAGGAGAGACAGAGTCAGGTCCGGCTGCTTTGCGGGGGTTCTGCCTCTTGATGGGTGTTGAGGTCCCTCTCAAGAATGGAGAGAGGTGTTATTGTGTAAGTAGGGGGGAACGGGGGCACTGAGGTGGACAGTAGTGGAGAGGCTAAGGCCGCTGGGGAGGTGGGGCTCCTGGGCTGGAGCTGATGAAGAGTGTTGCGGGGGATGGTGTCAGGTCTGTCCCATTATCTTTCAAAGCAACAGTAGAACTCATTCAGTTCATTGGCTAGGCGCAAATCACTCATGGAGTGGGGTGCTCTAGGCTTATAGTTGGTGATCTGCCTTAGCCCTTTCCAGACAGTGGCAGAGTCATTGGCTGAGAACTGGTGTTGTAGTTTCTCAGAGTACTGTCGCTTAGCTTCTCTCACTGCCTTGCTGAACTTGTCCTTTGACTCTATAAACCTTTCGCTGTCCCCACTCTTGAATGCGTCCTCCTTTGCCAACCGTAACTGCCTGAGTTTGGCTGTGAACCAGGGTTGTTCATTGTTGTAACTCACCCTGGTGTATGATGATTCACAGCTATCCTCTGTGATATAATTAACTGATGTATGTATTTGTTTACTACTGTCAAGAAGTGTTATGTACTGAATGTATACCATGCTCAGGTATAAAGTGTGAGTGAAAGCATGCTAGAGGTATGCTCCTCCACAAGAGGGCGACTGAAGAATCACAAGGATGACAACATATCACATTAACAAATGCTTTGAGATAAATAAGAAGTTTACAGGATTGACTCAAGATAGAAGCTCTAACTCCAAATAAAAGAACACGACACCTCACAGAAGCTGATGTATAACATCACAGCCTCTGTGTACTCATCCAGACTGTTGGTAGCAGACCTAAAAACATCCCAGTCAGTACAGTCCAAACACGCCTGAAGATCCTCCATAGCCTCAGTGGTCCACTTCTTTGATGTCCTCACAACAGGTTTACAGAGCTTTAGTTTCTGCCTGTATGTAGGAATCAGGTGGACCATGACGTGGTCATAGTGACCAAGTGCAGCACGGGGGATGGCATGATAATCACTGCTGACTGTGGTGTAACAGTGGTCCAAAATATTTCCCTCTCTGGTCGGGCATTTAACAAACTGTTTGTGGTTGAGTGTTCCTTTGTTGAAATCACCGAGGAGAATAACTAAGGAGTCCGGGTATGTCTGCTCCAAATACAGGGTCTGATCGGCGAGCACGCACTGTGCATCCTGTACGTTGGCCTGCGGTGGAATGTAAACACCGACCAGAATGAATGAAGCAAACTCACGGGGGAGTAGAAGGGTTTGCAGTTAATGAAAAATAATTCCAGAACAGGAGAACAGTGCTGTAGGATCACTGTCACATCGTTGCACCAGCCACTGTTGATGTAAAAACCGATTCCCCACCCTTCGCTTTGCCTGAGAGTTATGTGTTACGATCTGCTCTGAAGAGTTGGAAGCCTGCTAGCTTCAGCCCAGCGTCCGGGATCGTTTCGCACAGCCACGTCTCCGTGAAACACAAAGCGGAGGAGTAGCTGAAGTTCGTTGGAGAGAATGCCTGGTAGTGGGGTACGGTGACCGCGCCTGCGGAGACGCATAAGCACTCCAGCATGTTTTCCCCTCCTCCGGCGTTTAACTGCATGAGCAAAGGTGAGCGCACCTTTGACCAGAATGTCCAATTACTCGACTGATGAGCAGAGAAACGTGGGAAATAAATCCACTGGAGTTGTTCCTCTGATGTTCATGATCTCTTCTTGAGTGAAAGAGCTCAGGGTATGACAAAAAACTGAGTTTACGAACAAAACAAGACAAAACAATGCGCACCAAGACACCGAGGCAGCCATCTGTGGCGCCATCTTGCATTCACTCACCTTTCACATTAAACAGGTGCTCTTTTATTAAATAAACTAAACGCTTATGTTATTTATCTAATTTATGTGCACGTTTCCGTGATTACTGCGTTGCTTTGTGCATTCACATTCTCTCCTCTACTCTGTTTTGCGAAGGGCAGAGCTCTGCCCTTTAAATGCACACAGCCTGAATCCAGCACCAGTGATGCAGATGTTAGCTATGCTACTACGAGCAGCCAGAGTGCAGCTCGTCTGCTGCTGGTCCAAGTCCGGACCAGAGCGTTAGTTTTTTACCATTAATTCCGATTATTTTTATTCATGGTGTATCCTCAGAAAAACATTCATACTTTTGAGCAGTGGCGGCTGCTCAAGCAACACTTTATCGCTCAGCAAAATAAAAATAAAAGTCTTAAAACAACACAAAGTTGCCTGGTCGGAATCAATTTGGCAGTAAATTTACACATACAACAACTTTGCCTCACTCTTTTTTTCAAATCTCAGATTTAACAACATAGCATAGCCTATAAAACAAACGCCCCCCAAAAACACATAAATGCCCCCGTTTCAAAAGTATTGCTTCCAGCGCCCCCCGACATTGCCTGAACGCCCCCTGGGGGGGCCCTACTGCCCCCGTTGAGAACCCCTGCTCTCGACCCATCATCTCATATGCAAAGCTCCAATGTAAGCAGTCTATATTTGCATTATCAGACAGCAGGGTAGTGAGCTGCTACCCAGAGCTATGACAATAGCAGTTCAACCACAATAAACGTGCTAGTCTGGCAATGCTTAACCATGCAGATGACAATGCATTAAAACATATTGACAGGGGGAAAATAGTCATGGTTATGAGTTTTAAGATTAGAAGTCTGCACAAACAATCTGAAAACACTACCTCCATCCTTTCTTCTTTATGATACTTCCCAAGACAACTTCAGCCCTGGGGAAAAAAAAAAGAGAGAGAGAGAGAGAGAGAGAGAGAGAAATAAAGTGTTTTGATGTTTCTTGTATGACCTACATCTGCATAATTCTAAGTTATTGTAATTGTCTATACAGAATAGACATATGAACAGCCTCTACTTCACTCTTGGTTTATTATTTCAAACATTGCTCAGGATTCCCCTTTTGAAGTGAAAGAAATATACTAGTTGTCATACTTATGTTCCCAATTGAGAGAGCATTGAGGTCTTGAAGTGGTTTCTAAATGTACGTAAGAGCTCAGATATTGACATTTATTATCCCCAGCATAGACTTTGCAAACTATTTAGTGGAGCTTTGTGAAGTTCTTTGTGAATAATGTGCTAATTCTAAATTAACTAGAGTTTGAACCACAGTTTTGATGTAAACCAGGGGTGGGGAACCTTTTTCCTATCAAGCGCCATTTTATTTTTTTACAACATCCTTCGAGGGCCATACTAATTATTGAACTTATAAACTCTGCAAATGTTTTTAAAACGCAGCCCATTAATTTCACTTTTCTTTTATGCTGTGCAAAAAAGCAACTTTTTTATCCATGTATCTTTCTGTTTTATTAGAAATCAGCAATCCTTTATTAGTCCCACAACGGGGAAATGTATCTTGTCACAGCAAAAGAACATATGTAGTAAAAACGCAGTACACAATAATTAAATACAATAAAAAAAACAATATAAGTACCAAGTGGTTGATAGAAATTAAAGTGAATATTTCACAAATTATAAAAAGTGAGTATTGTAAATGGCAGTGATAATTGCACAGCAGTGGTGGAATAGTCTATTCTTGGTGTGGTGGTCTACCTATCTATCTTTCCATGTTTTTAAATTACGCTCTGGAGAGAGCTGCTTGCGAAGAGGGTTAACTTTATCCAAACGCACTCGTCCTTTCAGCTCGTGCAGTTTGGCATGTTTCGTGCTGTAATGACGCTCAAGATTATTTTTCATCACCGCACAAACTAGACACACTGGCCTTTTACTTATGTCCATTTCTCCTGGAAAGTGCAACATCCACCTTTCTCTGTTTTACACTCGCCATGTTGCGTTCGCTGATGTCAATGACAGTCTCGTTTAATATTGAAGTTTTTTGACATGACGTGACCACGTGATGACACGTTCCGCTCGTGTTGTGTTCATGGAACCTGACCTTGGTCAGGAAAAACAGTCGGCCATTTTATACTATTGCTGTCTAGATTTGTTTTGTTTTTTTTCAAGTGGATTTTTTTGCGTGTGTTTATGAATTACCTCGAGGTCTACATATACGGCCCGGAGGCCGGAGGTTCCCCACTCCTGATGTAAACCATGGTGTATTGTTGACAAGGTTAAAAGGTCCTTGTAAAAACTGATGTAAGATGTCTAGGAATTTAGAGCAATTAGACTGTAGCATTTATAAATAGTTCACAACATTATTTATCATTATGACGCATATGAAATTCCTTCAAACCAAAACATTACAAATTTAAACGATTAGTAATTTCTCTCTGGCCTTATTTGCAAAAACAGTGATGCTTTTTTTGGAGTAATTCTAATTCTTCGCAGGCGAAAGTATGCAGCATGCAATCGGTCGCTTTTGTGCGGTAGAAGAGTCAAATGACTCAACAAATGCCCCCATTTATGGGAACATACACAGAGCCTGATGAAGAAAACTTGGTTAAAAAAGACTGTTGATGATACCTGTTTTCTCTGATTGGGTTTTAGATTTAGTCTGTCCGACTGGCTTTGTAGTACATCCCTCTGCTTTAGCTTGGAGAGACTTGAGAAATGACTGGACTGAGGGTTATCTTGATTTGTATAACAAGACAGACACATTTATGTGGCTGAGCATAAATAAAAGTGTATTGAGTCCCCTTTTTTTTATCCTTACTTGGAATGACAATTCCTACGTAGTCATACTTACTTTCCAGCATTATACACTTCAGCTGTGTCGAACAGATTGATCCCATTGTCATATGCCAAAGTCATCAGCTCCTCTGCCACCTTCAACAGCAAAATGTGAGATGATAAAGATGAGCAAAATGTAAAACGGTTGTACTTTCTCTCCCCCTGCCCTTTCTGCTGAAAAGTTGAAATATTATTAAGAGATGAAGCAGTTGTATGAAGAATGCTTCACTATACAGTACATTTAAGAACAACTTGTCCACCACTTCACGTCTCAACATCTATTAGATAGACTGACAAATCTGTACCATTTTGTAAGAGTATTCAAGGCTCCCAGATGAAGAATCCTAATGACTTTGAATCCCAGATTCAAGGACCATGAGGTCTACATTTTTGGTTTAGAGCGGGATATCTATAAACTACAACCTGGGGAAAAGGAATTCAACAAAATATTTTGGGATAGACGAGAAAAACTTATACAGTCCTTTATTTCTTCAAAGGGGTAAAAGCAGGTAATGGGAAGCATAAATTATTCTTATACGCAGGAATTTGTGCACTCAAATAGATTTTAAAGAATTATTATTATTGTCCACAACTCAAATATTAAATTAGTCGTCCAGTGACAGGTAAAAGGGAAAAAAGTCCTCCTTGTGGGCCACACAAAAGATGTCAAATGGAATTATGATGAGTTTATTATATATATATTATATGAAGTATAATTTTTTTTGAAGACTACATCTATTTTTAGGCTAAGTAACCAAGCTACAAGCACAAGAAAAAAACAACAAGGTCAGATTTAGTAACAAACAAATGTATTACTAATTCTACAGATTACACAACAATTACAGCATTTTACAAACAAGACAAAAGAGGGAAAGGGGAAACTGGCACACAAGGCTATGGCTAGTTAATGGCTCAAATGAATGATGTCGAGTTGTCAAATATGTAGTTGGTATGAGAGACCTGATAAACAGGTGAGATGTTACCTGAGAAGCAGTGAGTCAAATCAACTGTACAAAAGCTTCATTCTAAATTGCCAATGGAAGTTAGAAATGGTAAAAGCACCAGGGTTTAAAGCAAGTTGACAGGGGCATTGTAGAAATACTCACTTGCTTCCTGGGATGGCTTCTTGTGGAGAAGGGAGATTTGTTGGGTGAGCATCTCGTAATGATGAGTAAGTCGGTCCGGATTTGAAAAGGTCCCATTGGAAGAGAGCTCCTGGTTCAAGCCCTCTACTTTTAATTCTTAACTATGAATGGATTTTGAGGTTTCAGCTCCTATTGTTACAAATCTTAAGACTAGTAAAGTGCAAGCTTCCACCAAAAGGTTTTATTTTGAAAAATCACCGGATACATCCGTCTGTGCGTCTGTGTCTCTTGACACATGTCAAGACCATAGGTCAAGACGCTCGACTCAGTCACGTGATACTTTACTTCAAAAATTAAGCCCACAAGCAAGAATGAGTGGAAAACAAACGTCTTTAAAGAGCTTTTTTGGAAAGGGGAAAAGACCCAAAACTGCTTCGCCGGCACCCAGCGTTAAAAAACAAGCCCTTGACATGAACAAGAAGGACATACACAATTACAGAAGGCCACCACATCAACAAATGCGAGTGAACGGAGAGCGAAAGAGAGAGAAGAAACCTTTTACCATTGGTGAAGAATGTATACCCCTAATGGCTCCCACTAATTCAACAATAATAAATAGTACAAAATAAATATTGCACATGAGCAGTGTGATTGCACAACAGTGTTATCAGAGTCAGTATTGGTGTGTGTGGTGGTCCACCGGGGACTGTGGTGTCTGACTGCAGGTAGAAAGGACCTGTATCTCTTTGTGAGACACTGTGGGTGAAGCCCTCTGTCACTGGTTGCAGATGACAGTTTGCTGTTTTGTGGGTGAAGTCTGCAGTGTAGAGGGTGAAGAGAAACAGAGCCAGAAATGTTCCCTGAGAGTCCCCGTGCTGCAGACAATCATGTCGGAAAAGTTCTTCTAGTCCTCACATACTGTGGACGGTTGGTGAGGAGGGATGAATAAAGTATCTATCTATCTATCTATCTATCTATCTATCCCCCCCCCCCCCCCCAAGCGCTCCAGCTTGTCCCACAGAAGCTTGGGCTGAATGGTGTTTGAACGTACTGGAGAAATCAAAAAACATGATTCTCACAGTGCCCCCATCCTTTTCCAGGTGAGAGAGGGAACTCTGTATTAGATTAATGGAGGAGGGTGGCAAATTGTTCTTGTTGTTAGCATAAATAAAGCACATGACCAATAAATGCCACCAAAAAAGGTATGTAAGGTTAAAGTGTCAGTTTGCCTTGAGTAGAAGTATAGCTTCCATGACTCAAGAAGGGCTTGCCAATACATAAATGATCCTTGCACATTTTGATAGTTTGTTTTGATTAAATTCAAAGTGGCAGAAAGGAAAAAACGACTTGCACCCTCGCCTCGTCCTCAACGTTGGCGGGAGGCTGCTTCGCTGGGAGTAGAGTGTGTGGTAGCTGGGAGATGGACCAGATCAGTAGGCTATCAATCAGTAGGACAAATCCAAGCTGCCGGAGCCGCCGAACGCTTCCCTCCCGGCAAAGCAGTCCTATGTAGGCCTGGAAGACGAAAGAAAAACACAAGCTGTTCCCTTGTGTTGTTCTCTCGTCTCTGCCACCCCAGACCTAAGCGAATATACATACTACCAAAATATAACATTGCACATACTTCTCCCAGTTAGTGAGAAGTATATTTTCTTTCTTCATTCGCCGAGATGCAGTCGAAACAAGTGAGTTTTCAGTCTGCGACGGAAGGTGTGAAGTCTGTCTGATGACCTGACATCAATTGGGAGGTCGTTCCACCATTTTGGAGCCAGGATAGCAAACAGGCGGGTTTTGTTTGAGGGGACTCTGGGTCCCACTCGCAGTGAGGGAGTAGCAAGCCGATTGGCAGCAAAGTGAACACGCTGTGGTGTATGTTTTGACCATGGCCTGGATGTAGGAAGGGGCTAATCCATTCACAGCACGGTAGGCCAGCACCAGAGTCTTGAAGCAGATTCAGGCCACCACTGGTAGCCAGTGAAGGGTGCGGAGAAGCGGTTTAGTGTGGGAGAACTTGGATAGATTGAAGACCAGTCGGGCTGCTGCATTCTGGATGAGCTGTAGAGTTGGCACATGTAGGCAGTCCAGCAAGGAGGGAGTTGCAGTAGTCAAGGCGTGATGACAAGAGCCTGGGCAAGAACCTGCATCGCCTTCTGAGTCAGTAGGGAACGTGTCCTCCTGATGACATTTCTCCCAAATTCCAAATAAAAATATTGTAAATTAGAGCATTTATTTGCAGAAAATTACAATTGGTCAAAATAACAAAAAAGATGCAGTGTTTTCAGACCTTGAATAATGCAAAGAAAACAAGTCATATTGATTTTTAAACAGCACAATACTAATGTTTTAACTTAGGAAGAGTTCAGAAATCATTATTTGGTGGAATAACCCTGATTTTCATTAACAGCGCTCATGCGTCTTGGCATACTCTCCACCAGTCTGCATATTGCTGTTGGGGGACTTGATGCCACTCCTGTTGCAAACATTCAAGCAGCTCGGCTTTGTTTGATGGCTTGTGACCATCCATCTTCCTCTTGATCACATTCCAGAGGTTTTCAATGGTGTTCAGGTCTGAAGATTGGGCTGGCCATGACAGGGTCTTGATGTGGTGATCCTCCATCCACACCTTGATTGACCTGGCTGTGTGGCACAGAGCATTGTCCTTCTGGACAAACCAATCCTCAGAGTTGGGGAACATTGTCAGAGCAGAAGGAAGCAAGAATTCTTCCAGTACAACCTTGTACGTGGTTTAATTCATGCGTCCTTCACAAAGATACATCAACCCTATTCCAGCCTTGCTGAAGCACCGAGATCATCACCGATCCTGCACCAGATGTCACAGTGGGTGCGAGACACTGGATCGTAGGCCTCTGCAGGTCTCCGTCTAACCATTAAACGACCAGGTGTTGGGCAAAACTGAAAATTTGACTGACCAGAGAAGATGACCTTACTCCAGTCCGGTACGGTCCAATCCTTACGATCTTTTGCAAACCTCAGCCTGGCTCTTCTTTGCTTCTCATTGCCCTTTGCCTGACTTCAGCCCGGCCCATAGGAGCCTGTTTAGAACCATCCTCGCTGTGCACTTCACCCCAGCTGCAGTTTGGCATTCTTTTTGTCGGTCACTTGTTGAGTGACATTCGAATGAGTTGGCGGTCATCCCGGTCAGTGGAGAGGCATTTTTGCCCTCTGCCGGTCTGTAGATTTGTTGTCCCCAATGTCTGCTGCAGGACCTTGTTCTTATGAACCACCGTCTTTGAAATTTTAAGGATGGAAGCAGGGGCCAGACTAAAAATGGTTCAAAATGACTTCATGAAAAAAAGGGAAAGAGAAGGAGAGACCCTGCCCGGAGGAAGCCCGACAGCGAGCGCCTGGTGGCCGGGTTTGCCACGGAGCCCGGTCGGGCACAGCCCAAATAAGCTACGTGGTGCCTCCCATCCATCCTGTGGGCCCACCACTCACAGGAAGAACC
Organism: Cottoperca gobio; assembly: GCF_900634415.1. NCBI lineage: Eukaryota > Metazoa > Chordata > Actinopteri > Perciformes > Bovichtidae > Cottoperca > Cottoperca gobio. The sequence continues at coordinate 75,465 of NW_021166877.1, read as the reverse complement.
GCTGGGGTCGGGTGTGCTGTCACACGGGTGGCAGTGATGGTCAGGGAACTCGACGGACCAGGCCCGGGCAGCAGAGGCTGCCTCTGGGGACGTGGAACGTCACCTCTCTGTGGGGGAAGGAGCCGGAACTAGTGCGGGAGGTGGAGCGCTACCAGTTGAATCTGGTGGGGCTTACCTCTACGCACAGTCTTGGCTCTAGAACCGTACTCCTGGATAGGGGTTGGACTCTATTCTTCTCCGGAGTTGCCCAAGGTGTGAGGCGTCAGGCGGATATGGGGAGTGAGGGCACGATGGAGCGAGAGATTGGCCGGAGAATCGGAGCAGCGGGGGTGGTGTTACATTCGCTTTACCGCACCGTTGTGACGAAAAGAGCGCAGAGCTAGAAGGCAAAGCTCTCGATCTTCTGGGCGATCTTCGTTCCTACCCTCACCTATGGTCATGAAGGCTGGGTCATGACCGAAAGAACGAGATCACGGGTACAAGCGGCCAAAATGGGTTTTCTCAGACGGGTGGCTGGCGTCTCCCTTAGAGATAGGGTGAGAAGCTCAGCCATCCGTGAGAGACTGAGAGTAGAGTCGCTGCTCCTTTGCGTTGAAAGGAGCCAGTTGAGGTGGTTTGGGCATCTAGTAAGGATGCCACCTGGCCGCCTCCCTAGGGAGGTGTTCCAGGCACGTCAAGCTGGGAAGAGCCAGGACTCGGTGGAGAGATTATATCTCCTCACTAGCCTGGGAACGCCTCGGGATCCCCCAGTAAGGAGCTGGCGGAAGTGGCCCAGAGAAGGGAAGTTTGGGGTTCCTTACTGGAGCTGCTGCCCCCGCGACCTGACCCCGGATAAGCGGTAGACGATGGATGGATGGATATAGTCAGTGTGTTGTATTTCTTGTGCAATTTGCACATATTCTAGATGTTCATGTATGTAACTTGGTAACACTATTCTGTCATTGTAACACCCTTTTAAGCCTGGAATACATGAGATTGTAAATTTGTTCAGGTATTCTCTCCTACCTCATTCGTTATCTGGCCTCCAAAGGTAACCCACGTGCCTGCACAAAAATAAAAATAATTACACTGTAATTGTGTGCTTACTTGCTTTGATAACAGGAAATTATTATGAAATTTCTAAAAGTAAATAAACGACAAAGGAATTACAACAAATTTAAGAATTGTTCAGTTTGCAAACCAGTATTTGAAGCTGTGCAGTCACAGATTTCTTCAGAGCAGAATTATATTTGTGCATGAGTGAAGACAGAATAATTTGTTTCACAGATATTTTGAGCCAGCAAGAGGAATTGGGTGCGTACATTTGATTGAGTAATAAAGTTCTCTTGCTCATAATTGTCAAAGCTGTTGTTCTCATTTCCCCCCTGAACAGACTGAATATGTTAGATTGAAACTATTTTCAAAGCTTGGTCATTGGCATAAAGTATTCTTTTTGCACAATTTAACTTTCGACAGGTTCCTGGTGAAGACTTTAAAGCTGTGTCCAAAATTACTCCCTCTTCCACTTAGTCATTACTCCCTTTACATTAGACATTAAGAATTTGCTCTATAGTGAGAAACTGAGATTTTTTATACTTAACACATTAAGTCATCGAAATTTTATGTCATCCCTGACTGGTGTTTTGACAGAAATTAACTAAAATTAGTTTTGTTCTGTGTTTTTGGATATATTTGTTGCCTCCGGGAGTATCCCATGGCACGGTTTAACTTACATTTAAAGGGAGTTGCTGGTGGAACCACTGTAGATTTATGTGAGACGCTACCCACAGGAGCACATAGCCCTGTATAGCTTATGAGTTTATGAACAATACAAAACAAAGTTCCTTTTTTTAACAAGCCCACATGTAGCAGGTTGTTAACAAGCTGTCCCTTTACAACATTACACATTTAGGAGGTCTCATCATGCTATTAAGTTTGTATTTCAGTCAGAAATTCCTCTCAGAAAGTGGAAGCCCACCGTGTTAACATTAGCACAGAATTCCCCTCAACATTACTTTTTTCACACCTTTAGCAGTTCTCAAACACTCAGTATGTAGATCTTGCATTATAGAATGGAGGGGTCTAGCTCATACCTGTCAACCCTCCCGTTTTTCCCGGGATTATCCCGTATTTTTCCTTCTATCCTCCCGTTTAAATATTTTCCCGTATTTATCTCGTATTTTTAACCTTTCAAAAATATAAATAGCCCTAATTTAAAAAAGTGTATATGATAAAGTGGCCTCCGGTAAAGCAGGTGGCAGTATTATGTTTAACTTTAGAAAAACATTATCCGCCAGTAAATCCACAGAAGAAGAAAACAGGAACAATAACACAGAAGAAGACTAAAAATATGGATGAGAGTCACAGTGAACGGGAGATAGATGGAGGCGCAGTTGTACCTGCCGAAAAAGTTAAAACTTTATGCAAGTACCTGGTCAAATGGGAGGAGACCTTCCCTGAGTCGGGCAAACTAATGCTTTTTGTAAAGTTTGCCATTCAGATTTTAGCTTTGCACACGGCAGAATAAGCGAGGTTCGCCAGCATGAAAAATCGTCCAAGCACAAGCCCGCCAAGAGGCACAAAAACATACACTGTCAATGACTTCATTTGTGACAAGAACTGTTTCGGAGGCAGACCAAGTGACCAAAGCTGAGGTAAAGATGTCAATGCTTTGTGGCAAAAAATTATATAAATTCAGCTACTGTGATGATTTCAGTCGCAGTGTAGCAGACATGTTCCCTGACTCTGCCATCGCAAGGATGTACTCGTCGGGGAAAACAAAAGACACACAACTCATCAATCATCAAATAAATTGATGATAATAACTAACAAATAAAATACATACATCTTATAAACATGTCTGTACAAGTAATAGATACTTTAAATAAACATGTATTTCCTGAATGTATATAGGCTACCTGTCCTTTATGTGTTTACATTTACATTATATGGGTGGGGGCTGGGTGGCTGAGAGCGTTAAGGTATGGATGGATGTCCCTTATTTTGAAATTCAAATGTTGACAGGTATGGTCTAGCTAGTGTTAACAGTTTCTTTTTCATGGGTCCAGTTGTGGTAACGGTAAAAAACAGACTAATGGGACTAAAAGCAAAAGTGTGGCTGTTTGAAACTGTAGTGATACAAAAAAGGGTTGCCAGCTCTCCCACTTTTGGCGTTACACACCTAATTTCTGGCTCCCGCTCTGATGTAATCAAAACTAATCTCACGGCAAATAAAATGAAAAAAATATATAAAAGGCTTATAGTTTATATCGTTTTAAAAATCTTTTTGAAAGACTTAGTCTTAAGACTAAGTGAGAATCTAAAATGTTCCCTAAATATACTTCACCTCTGTTAATTGTTCAATGAGCGAACTTTTAGTTCTAATTAAAGAGGAACTTAAGAGTTTGATTAAGTCAATAGAGCGGAAAATTGACTCCCAGGGGGGAAACCATACAGGACCTAGAACAGGCTCCATAGACCACAGTATCTGTGTAACCAAACTGGAATTCACAGTGGCTACACTGAGTACCCGACTCGTGTGAGGACCTGTAAGCCAGATCTAGGAGGAAGAAAATCAGCATGATGGGCATCCCAGAAGGCTGTTGGCTGAACCCTGAATTTGGACTGCTTCTCTAAGGAGACCACCTCGCTTTCAAAATGAGCTAAAACTGTGAAGAACTTCATGTCTGACATATCTGTCCCCTGGTCATACCTTAATGTATAAATAAATAATTAAGTTAAAACATTTTCACCATTCTTCTTGGCAAAACTGCTCCAGCTCAGCCAGGTTGTGAGTATTTCATGAGTGAACAGCCCACAAATTCCCAATTGGATAAAAATCAGGACTCTGACACAGCCACTCCAGGACATTCACATTGTTGTTCTCAAGTCATTATGGTTTTTGGTGTCCTCAAATCTTCCCTCAAGTTACAGAAGTGTTGCTGACTGCTTCAGATTTCCTTGTATTATGTTGTGTTAATTGGTCCTTCTATCTTTCAGATCCAGCCCTTCCCTCCCTTATGATGCCCTGGCAGGTCCGTGAGGGATCCCTGCTGGGTCTCCATCAGGTACATGGCTGAAAGGAAATCCCCCAGGTAATGCCCACCCTCATCATGATTATATCATAATGACCAGGTCATGACAATATTATCCTGATGCTGTATTTGTAAAACGTCGATTGTTTGCATTAAGTAGCGGCTGAAGGAGACACGCCTGTTGGTACTGATAATACCACTTGTTTTGTTTTGTGAGAAGCTCCAATATTGCGTTATTCAACAGAATTACAAAAATTAAAGCTATACGAGTGGGAAATTAATAATTTACAGTAAGAAATAACTGTGCAACAGCACTGATCTGAACAGCTGATTTTAGCGGTACAGTAACAGGCAGGACAAGCTAACAATTATTTTTAAACAAATACATAAATAATTTAATGTATTATGTTTGCCGAATTTACAACAAGGCATGAATAATTACGAATTTGTCATAGACTGTGTTACACAAAGTCACAAAGTTTCCCTTACCTCAACAACTCACAAAACAATGTGACTATTAAGGGAGCCTGGTGATACTCTTCCCAGGTGACCATAATACAATTAAATTGTGTATAAATGTAGTGTAATAAAGAAAACGGAAAGTGTGAAACACCTTTTGGCTTGAAAAGTAAACCCTTTAGCACTCTAAGATCTACTTATTAAAAGAGCATCCTACATAAAATAACATAAAAGCTTTAACTACACAACGCAACGACATGTGTGTTTAAATGGATTTAAAGATTGAGAAGACAGCTGAACAGAGCAGAGAGGAAATCAGAAGTTAAGTTGTAAAGGCATATTAAATAAACAGTATAGGAACTGTGACTGTGACTGTGCTTTACGGTAAGCGGGTCATTTCCGGTTGTTAATGTTTCTGACACGGTAATGACACGCGATAGCGTCAATCGGAGTGTACTAAAGTTAATGTGGAGTTGATGTGTACATTTGCCAAAACAATGTCGGACTCCGTAGTTTTCTCTGGTCCTCTGCCAAATCTTTTGAATGATGACATGTTTAGCCGCATGTCATCATTCCGTTGCTGGCTCTCATAGTGGTGTCCAGATAATGATGTGGGCTTCGTAAACAATTGGTGGACTTTCAGGGGAAGACCTGGTCTGATTAGGAGTGACGGCATCCATCCTACTTTGGATGGAGCAGATCTCATATCCAATAATATTACAAAATGTATTAGTGGACCTAATCCATGACACCCCAGAGTTGCAGTCTTAAAACACTTCTCTGTGCTTCTTTCCGGGCAGTCACCCACTCAAATCCCCATAGTGACTGTGTCTGCCCCACGACCACTGAAATTAATAAAATCTATGGTTAACAGAAGAGAAGTTATACATGAAAACCTAATTAACATAAACAACACCGCTGCAAAAGTGCAACTAAATCAAAAAATTAAATGTGGGCTCTTAAACATCAGATCTTTATCAACGAAAGCTGGATTAGTAAATGATTTAGTATCAGATAATAAGATTGATTTATTTTGTCTCACTGAAACCTGGCTGAGACATGAAGAATATGTCAGTCTAAATGAATCCACTCCACCTGGTCATATTAATACTCACATTCCTCGAGGCACTGGCCGAGGAGGTGGAGTTGCGGCCATATTTGGCTCAAACCTCTTGATCAATCCAAAACCTAAATTAAACTATAACTCTTTTGAAAGCCTTGTTCTTACGCTCTCAAATCCAACATGGAAAACAATAAAGGTTGTTTTATTTGTTACTGTGTAATGCATTTATCTCAATATTAGAATCAGTTGGGTTCAGTCAAAATGTACATGAACCAACTCACTGTTTAAACCACACTCTGGACCTTGTTCTGGGATATGGTGTTGAAATTGAAAGTTTATCAGTGTATCCACATAATCCTCTTTTATCAGACCATATTTTTATAACTTTTGAATTCCTGTTACTGGACTACAAGCCAGTAGGCAAAATATCCTACGCTCGATGTCTATCTGATAGTGCTGTGACTAAATTTAAGGAAGTGATTCCATCAGCACTTAATTCAATACCAGGACTCAATATCAATATAACAGAGGACTCCAATGCTAACTTTAGTCCCTCCCAAATGAATCATCTTGTTGATAGCGCTGCAGCCTCACTGCGAATAACACTCGACTCTGTCGCTCCTCTAAAGAAGAAGATCATAAAACAGAAAAAGAAAGCTCCATGGCTTAATTTTCAAATCCGCAAACTAAAACAAAAGTTGAGAAATCTTGTAAGTAAATGGCGTTCCACTAAATTGGAAGAATCTCGTTTAGTCTGTTTAGATCATCTTAAAACTCATAAGAAGGCTCTCCGTAATGCCAGAGCAGCTTATTACTCTTCCTTAATAGAAGAAAATAAGAATAACCCCAGGTCTCTTTTCAGCACTGTAGCCACAGCTCTACAGAGCCTTCTATTCCTATATCTCTCAGTAGTGACGACTTCATGAGTTTCGTTAACGATAAAATTATAATTATTAGAGACAAAATTAATGTCCTCCTGCCCTCAATTGGTAATGACTTAACTTCAACCTCCGGAATTTTAAAAAACATTAGTAACTCCTGAAATATATCTAGACTGTTTTACTCCAATCAACCTTAACCAACTAACTTCAACAATCTCATCGTCTAAGCCATCAACCTGTCTTTTAGACCCGATTCCAACTAAACTGTTTAAAGAAGTTTTATCCTTAATTAACACCTCGTCCCGAAATTATGCAGAAAAACTAGTCCATGCATTTGTTACTTCAAGGCTGGATTACTGCAAGTCATTGTTATCAGGTTGTCCCAAAAAGTCGCTTAAGACTCTTCAGTTGATCCAAAATGCAGTGGCACGTGTATTGACAAGAACAAGGAAACTGGATCATATTACTCCTGTATTAGCTGCTCTGCACTGGCTCCCGGTAAAATACAGAATAGAATTCAAAATCCTTCTCCTGACTTACAAAGCAATTAATGGTCAGGCTCCAGCATATCTTAAAGATCTCATAGTACCTTATAAAACTAGAGCATTACGCTCCCAGACTGCAGGGTTACTTGTGGTTCCTAGAGTCTCTAAGAGTACAATGGGAGCCAGAGCCTTCAGCTATCAAGCTCCTTTCCAGTGGAACCAGCTTCCAGTTTGTGTTCAGGAGGCAGTCACACTCTCCACATTTAAGAGTAGGCTAAAGACTTTCCTTTTTGATAAAGCTTATAGTTAGGGCTGGCTCAGGTTTGCCCTGGATCAGCCCCTAGTTATGCTGCTATAGGCTTAGACTGCCGGGGGACACCTCCCTGCTCTCTTCCTTCTCTTCCTCTCTCCTCCCCTCCCTCTCTTCTCCCTCTCTATCTGTATGCATTTATGTAAATGTATGTTACTAACTCATCATCCGGGGCATCATCCCCGGAGTTTCTGTCTCTCATGTGGCAGGCTGCCACTGATAAAGTTTACTTCAGGATCAGGAATCGTGGCTGCGCCTGCTGCCCCGGTCCTGCTGGATACCGGAAAGCATTTTTGACATTTTCCTGGATTCATCCATATTTTCTCTTTTTTCAACACAACATAATTTCTGTCAAATGTTGTATTTGTACTATGTTGTTTATCCTGTACACACGACATCTATTGCACGTCTGTCAGTCCCGGGAGAGGGATCCCTCCTCAGTTGCTCTCCCTGAGGTTTTTTCCATTTTTCCCCCTTTAATTATGGGGTTTCTTTTAGGAAGTTTTTCCTTGTGCGATGCGAGGGTCTAAGGACAGAGGGTGTCGTAACCTGTACAGTCTGTAAAGCACACTGAGACAAATATATAATTTGTGATATTTGGCTATACAAATAAATTTGATGTGATTTGATTTGATTTGAAACTGAATCCCCCTGCCATCACCAAGAGGAGTTGTACAGTCTTATGGCCAGGGGATCAAAAGAGGTCTTGAGCCTGTCTGTGGAGCAGGACAGGGACAGCAGTCTGCCGTTGAACATGTTCCTCTGCAGGGTGGTGGGCATTGTCCATTGATGGATAACAGTTTATCCAAGGTCCTTCTCTCTGCTACTGTGGAAATCATGAATTTATCACCAAACTGAGTATTACTTGCTTATTCGTAGAAACATGAATTTATCACCAAACTTAGTATCACTTGCTTAATCTTAGATTTACACTGTACCTTTATACCTTCATTAGTTTCAAAGCTCTGGCCCACTAAGTGAATGGAGCTAGCTTTGTTTAGAATGTGATCAGATGCGTGAGAAAAAGATCCCCATTCCACGAGCATAGCAGGTGCTGTGTTGAACTGTAGTAATCCAGGACATGAGAAGACCGTGAGAGTTCTTCGAACTGAGAAGATGTTGTGGTAAAACTGTAGTAACCTGAGCCAGGCCCAGAAACTGAGCAGAAATCTACTGTCTCGTATGCATAAAAACCTTGACTGTTCAGCCTAAGTTCCAAAATGTAAACAGACACCAAAGACGGACACCAAAGATGAAACTGTGCCAAGAGGCGTGGACACGCCTACCGCACCAACAAAGCTACACCGACCAATAATAAGAAGAAACATCCCTCTTATTTTAGAGATATATACTAAATGTTAGAGCTCATTTGGGACCTTTTTGTGAAACTGCGACACAGTTAACTACTTTGGTGGTCTGTGAAGCAGCAAAGCCAATCGGCCCTCATAAGTATAATTTGATGTTTTGCTGCACTTTTGAAGTGACTAAATAACTTGATATTATAACCCAAAGATTCCTTATCCATCTCTTTTCAGATTTAAACATGCAACACTACTGTCACTGGGGAGTCCAGCTCTGTGCCCACTACAGAGCCAGCCCTCCTCACCAGTCTGTCCAGCCACCCAGCGTTCCTCTTCTTGCTGCTTCGTCCCCAACACACCACAGCATAGAAGAGAGCACTGGCCACTACAGACTGGTAGAACATCAAAAGCAGTTTTTTGCAGATTTTGAAGGACCCCAGCCTTCTCAGAAAGTATAGACGACTCTGCTCTTTCTTGTGAAGAGTGTCCATATTTGCAGTCCAGTACTCATCAGAAACGATCCTGTCTGCTTCCCCCTCTTCTCCTCCCTCAGTAGGTTTGCCCTTGTCCCAGGGTAGCTCCTCATTGTCCTCAATATATGTCTGAAGAAGGGGAAAAAAAAGTCTCAATCATGGCCCTACTTACTGGTTTGGTGGGTCGAGCCGGTTGATCAGGGTGACGTTGGTGGAACTCCCTGATGAGCCGGGTATCCAGAACATGTCGAGCCAGGCCCCACGACCTCTCCTCAGGCCCGTACCCCTCCCAGTCTACCAAATACTGGAGTCCTCTCCCACGACGACGGGAACGGAGCAGGCGGCAAAACGTATAGGTGAGACCACCATTGATAAACCGAGGAGGTGGTGGAGGTGGAGCAACTGGCACCAATGGACTCTCCCGAACCGGCTTGATCTTAGAGACGTGGAAAAACGAGTGGATCCGCATAGCACGGGGTAGCTTGAGTTTTACTGACACAGGGTTGATGATCTTCAGAGGGCCCGATAAACCTTGGTGCCAACTTCTTAGATTCCACCCATAATGGAATGTCTTGGGTGGACAGCCAAACCTTCTGTCCCACCTGATAGGAGGGCACCTTAGTGCGGCGGCAGTTAGCTGAAGTGGCGTAATGGTTGGCCGAGCGGAGGAGGGTAGTCCTGGCCTGGTCCCAGGTCTGGCGACATCGGTGAATGAAAGCCTGGACGGACGGGCAGGAAACCTTTCTCTCCTGGGCCGGAAATAATGGAGGTTGGAAACCGTAAGCGCACTGGAAAGGTGAAAAACCTGTGGCAGAGCTGACCAGGGTGTTGTGAGCGTATTCCACCCATAGAAGTTGCTTCGACCAGGAAGCGGGTTGTTTGGATACCATGCACCGCAGAGCAGTCTCCATTTCTTGGTTCTTCCTCTCCGTCTGCCCATTGGACTGGGGATGGAAGCCAGATGAAAGACTGACCGTGGCCCCAATAAGTGTGCAGAACTCTCTCCAGAACACTGAGGTAAACTGGGGTCCCCGATCAGAGACCACGTCGACCGCCAACCCATGTAGACGGAAAATGGAGAAGCATAAGTTCTGCTGTCTCCTTGGCCGACGGGAGTTTGTGCAGTAAAATGAGCCAGCTTACTGAACCAATCTACCACTGTGAGGATGGCAGCGTGTCCGTTGGACGGTGGAAGACCGGTAACAAAGTCCAGAGAGATATGTGACCAAGGACGATGGGGAACTGGCAGAGGTTGCAGGAGACCAGCATGAGCCGCATGATGCTGATTGGGGCATCTTTTCCACAGGACATCTTCTCGGTCAATTCGGCGACCACCCAAGGAGCGACAGTAATCTTCAAAGAAGGTCAGAACAAGCTCGTTCACAAGAACGATACGACATTTGACATTAAAATGTGGCTACTTAAGCACTGTTACAGATGATTTTAATGAATGTCATGGGTGTTACGATATTCAAACATGGCACGAAATTTTAGGTCAATGTAATTATGAGGATGTGTTAAAGTTGGAAAGTGTCACAGAGGGGATGAAAATCAAAAGTAAAACTGTAAAATCTAACTTACAATGTGAAGTGTGTACAAAAGGTAAATTGAATTTCAGAGAAGGAATAGAGAGCCAGATGAAAGAGCAAAAGTTGCACTTGAACTTGTTCACACAGATTTAGCTGGGCCTATAGATCCGCCAACAAAAGATGGATTCAAGTATGTCTTAGCATTCACTGATGACTATTCAGGAGCAGTTTTTACATATTTATTGAAAGCTAAGAGTGACACGGTTAAAGGTACAGAGAGGTTTATTGCTGATGTTGCACCTTAGGGCAAAATCAAATGCGTTAGATTGGATAATGGAACCGAGTTTACATTCAATGCATTTCAGTCACTGCTCAGAAAAAATACCAATACCAAATGCCAATAGACATGAAAACTCAGCTCCTTATTCACCCCATCAAAATGGGACAGCCCAGGGACATTGGAGAACTCTCTTTGAAATGACAAGATGCATGTTAATTGAGAGTAGCCTACCAAAATATGTGTGGTCATATGCAGTTCAGACTGCTGCAGTTATTCGCAATAGATGCTACAACAGACGTGTAGGGCAGACTCTGTACATATTGACAGGGAAGAAGCCTAATCTTTAAAAAATGAAAATATTTGTGTCAGTGTGCTATGCATACAAATACAACAAGTAAAACGATGTAAAAAGGGAATTTTTGTTGGTTATGACAAGAATAGCCCGGCATATCTAGTTTTCTATCCAGACTCAGGAAAAGTAATGAAAAACAGGTTGGTGAAGTTTATCACAAAGAGTGTCAACGAGTGCCACACTCAGACTGATCAAGAAAATAGTGAGTATGTTGTGCGTAGGGAGAGAGATGAAACCCACGTACCACAAACTGACATGACAAACTCACCTCCACAGGAAACAAAAACAGAGGTGTGTGACTCAAACACCAACATGGGTGAAAAGGAGAATGGTAACAGCACACATTATCCAAAGAGGGAGAGGAGACCTCCTCAGTATTTGAGAGACTATGAGTGTGAGGTAAAATGGGATGAAGACGAGGTACTAACCAGTATTGATTATTGTTATAGAGTCATATGTGATGTACCCCAAACACTGAAGGAAGCTATTAGCTCACCAGTCAGAATTGTGGACTAAGGCTATGTAGGAGGAGATGAATTCTCTAAAGGAAAATTATTCTTTCTCACTAACAATATTGCCATAAGGTAAACATGCAGTGGGGGGTAGATGGGTTTACACAATCAAAGACAACCCAGTTGAGAAAATGCTCACAAGTCCCCGGCTGAGCGGCGTTATGTTGGAGTTCGCCCTGGTGGATGAGAGGATCTCCTCCCTATGCCTTCGGGTTATGGGGGGGAAAACTCTGACTGTTGTTTGTGCCTTTGCCCCAAACCGCAGTTCGAAGTATTCGGCCTTCTTGGAGACCCTGAATGTAGCCCTGCAGGGGGCTCCAGTGAGGGACTCCGTAGTCTTGCTAGGAGACTTTAACGCACACGTGGGAAATGATGGAGACACCTGGAGAGTCGTGATTGGGAGGAACGGCCTCCCTGATCTAAACCCGAACGGTCGTTTGTTGTTGGACTTCTGTGCTAGTCATGGAATGGCCATAACAAACACCATGTTCGAACATAAGGATGCTCATAAGTGTACGTGGTACCAGAGCACCCTAGGGGTCAATGATCGATTTTGTCATCGTATCATATGATCTGAGGCCGCATGTTTTGGACACTCGGGTGAAGAGAGGGGCGGAGCTGTCATCTGATCACTGTCTGGTGGTGAGTTGGATCAAGGGGTGGGGGAAGACTCTGGACAGACCTGGTAAGCCCAAACGGGTAGCGCGGGTGAACTGGGAACATCTGGAGGAAGTCCCTATCCTGGAGATCTTCAACTCACACCTCCGGTGAAGCTTTTCAGACATCCCTGTGGAGGTTGGGGGCATTGAACCTGAGTGGGCGATGTTCAAAACCTCTATTGCTGAAGCTGCGGTGATGAGCTGTGGTCTCAAGGTGTTAGATGCCTCAAGGGGCGGTAACCCTCGAATACCGTGGTGGACCCCGGTGGTCAGGGAAGATGGTAGAGGCAGAGCTGGAAGCTGATGGGGGATCATCGTCAATTTCCCTGACGGAAGTCACTGAGGTAGTCAAACAACTCCACAATGGCAAAGCCGCAGGGTCCAGAAATGCTGAAGGCTTTGGGTGTTGAGGGGCTGTCTTGGTTGACATGCCTCGTCAACATTGCGTGGAAGTCTGGGACAGTGCCTAGGGGGTGGCAGACCAGGGTGGTGGTTCCCCTATTTAAAAAGGGGGACCAGAGAGTGTGTGGCAACTACAGGGGTATCAAATTCTCAGCATCCCTGGTAAAGTCTACACCCGGGGTATTCAACTAAAATTCTAAGAGGTCCAGTTAGAGAAAATTTCCGCACACAAAGGTCCAGAGCATCATAATGTGATATATATTGAAGTAGCCTAGCAGCTGTATCAACGTCTGCGCATCATCAACAACTGACTGACAAATCTAATAAAGATCATTTAGACAATATTTATTGTCACTTAACATTGAACTATACAGATTTATATAATACTGTAAATATGTACAATATTCTTCTCGGGCTATATTTAAAAATAAAATTGAGAAAATAAATAAAATAGCTTTTGAAAAATTGTGCTTAATCTTAGAAAAATTAAATAAAGCAGCTTGTGTTTCCCTTTTTCTTTAACTGTTTCACATCTTTATTTAACAGTCTCAACCAATGTTAGAATAAATCAGTCTCAGCACATCTTAACAATTGAAAAGTTTAACCCAGACTAGCACATCCTGGGTTAAACTGTTCTCTGTGGCTGATGATGCCGACAGGTGGCCTATTTGCTTTATTTTGTCACAAATCAAAATCACATTGGGCTCTGAGTCTTTATTTTCTGTGCCCTCAGTTCAGACTTCAGTGGGTATGTTTGGTCAAAAGCGTTGTGCTTTGTCTCATAGTGGCGTTTCTCATAGCCACTTTTAATGAGCACCACGATCTATGAGCATATGAGACATTGGTGTTGCGCTCCCAGTGGGAAGGATGAACATGAATGAGTCCATTCTGGGTTGAAAGCTCTGTTGACTTTTCTCTTCATGGAGAGCGCCATGAGTAGTTATGTTTCTCTCCCTGTCTGTCGCTCACTTGTCTCTTCGTCAGTGTTTCTCTCCCTTTCTCCGTCTTCTCTCCCTGCATCGCTAACTCGTCTTTCCGTCTGTCACGCACCTCTCGCCTCAATGTTGCAATGTTTGACGGTTGGAATGCACAGATTTGATTGGCTGAGTAGCATCACGTGGGATGGCTTAACTCGCATGTAATTGGTCTGTGAGTTTCCTGAACCGCTAAACCAGTCAGTAAAAACGAGAAAAGCTGCGCCGGTTAAAATAGAAGCACCCCGTCAAAATTGAAAATCCCTCAATAATTTATTGATTATAGGTCCGGATCCGGATAGGTCGCCGTCTGGGTCTGTTAGTGACCCCTGGTCTACACCATGCTACTGGAAAGGAGGGTTCGGCCGGTAGTCGAACCTCTGATTGAAGAGGAACAATGCGGATTCCGTCCTGGTCGTGGAATCCTGGAGGGGGCCTGGTAGTACGCTTAACCGGTCTACATGTGTTTTGTGTATCTGGAGAAGGCGTATGACCGGGTCCCCCGGGTGATACTGTGGGAGGTGCTGCGGGAGTATGGGGTGAGGGGGTCACTTCTGTGGGCCATCCAATCCCTGTACACCCAAAGCGAGAGTTGTGTCTGGATACTCGGCAGTAAGTCGGACTCGTTTCCAGTGATTGTTGGCCTCCGCCAGGGCTGCGCTTTATCACCAATCCTGTTCGTGATTTTCATGGACAGGATATCGAGGCGTAGTCGTGGAGGAGAGGGGTTACAGTTCGGTGGCCTGAGAATCTCATCGCTGCTCTTTGCAGATGATGTGGTCCTTATGGCATCATCGGTCTGTGACCTTCAACAGTCACTGGATCGGTTCGCAGCCAAGTGTGAAGCGGTTAGGATGACGATCAGCACCTCAAAATCTGAGGCCATGGCTCTCAGCAGGAAACCGGTGGATTGCCTACTCCGGGTAGGGAATGAGCCCTTACCCCAAGTGAAGGAGTTCAAGTACCTTGAGGTCTTGTTTGCGAGTGAGGGGACGATGGAGCGAGAGACTGGCCGGAGAATCGGAGCAGCGAGGGCGGTACAGTGTCATCTGAGTATTTCTGCATGTGGCAGAGCTCAGAGTTGTGCTGGAAGTCAAAGGTGTAGAGGGTGAACAAGACAGGGGAGGGTACCGTCCCCTGTGGTGCTCCAGTGCTGCTGACCACAGTGTCGGAAGTGCAGCCTTTCCTTAATCCAACTCACCAGATGTAAGTCCACCCTCATCTCTGTCAGTTTATCTCTCAGGAGCAGGGGCTGGATGGTGTTAAAAGCGCTGGAGAAATCAAAAAACATAATTCTCACGTGCCACTCCCCTTTTCCAGATGAGAGTAAGCCCTGTGTAACAGATAGAGGATGGAGTCATCCACGCCCACCTTCTCCTGGTATGCGAACTGCAGAGGATCTTGTGCATGGAGGACTTGGGGTCTGAGGTGATGGAGCAGCGGCCGCTCAATAGTCTTCATCATGTGTTATGTCAGTGCAACCGGCCGGATGTCATCTGGCTCCCTAGGGTGTTTCTTTTTGGGGACAGGGATGAGACATGAAGTCTTCCAGTGCACTGGGACCCTCCCCAGCCGCAGGCTCAGTTTGAACATACACTGAAGGGGCTCCCCGAGTTCCGCAGAACAGGCCTTTAGCATCCTTGGACACACTCCATCCGGGCCAGCCGCTTTACTGGGACGCAGTCTCTTCAGCTCTCTGCTCACCTGATCTTTGGTGGTGATGGAGGGGAGGGGGGATTGCATTGTCCATGGGGGTGATTGGGGGGAGGGGGGTTGCAAAGTCCCTGGAGGCTGTGTTGGGGGAGGTCAGGGCAGGGGCGGGGGTGTGTAGGGTGGTGCTGGTTGGGCAGCTCCTGTCTGCAACAGCTGGGCTTTCAAACCTGTTGTAGAACAGGTTGATCTGGTTTGCTCTCACAGCGTCCCCCTCTGTTGTGTTGCTGGTTTTCATGCCATCCCAGACCTCCCTCATGTTGTTGTCCTGTAGCTTCTGCTCTATTTTAATTGTATCTTCCTCCTTGGCTCCTCTCAGTTGAACCTTGAGTTCCCCCTGCACGTATGTATGTAGGTTGAAAAGTTTGAGAATACAAATGATTCCAATGGCTTCCAGGAGTACAAATGATAGTGAAGCGTTATCTGTATTATGATGAGTAAATGAACTCCACCACTGAAACATCAAGGTTTATGCTCTTAAAAATATGTGTATTTGTATTTGGGTTTTAAGTGTACAAAACACATTTTAAGATTACAAAAAAAGGCTGTTGTCAAAACATACTCAGGTCTAAAAGATGATATATCCTACACGGCTGACCATCAATCTCTTTTTTTCTCTATTACTCACCAACTCTTTTTCTGTCATTTTTAATATCCTTTTAAATCACTTTTAGTTTTTAATGCCCTTTCTTAATATTGATTGGTCTGGAAGTTTGGTTTCCGCCGTAGGCCTAAACCTGTCTATGGTGTTTCACAAGGTCTTGGTGTTTTAATATGGTATTTTAGAGGGATTTCTGAACATTTTTATTAATTATTGAGTGGTCAAATGTTTTTAATTTAGCACCAAATCTGTGTAACAATTGGTATCAACCCAAAAAAAGCTGTAACAATTTATGAGACATAAAAGAGCATGGGGATAGCCATTAAATCATATAGATCATAATGTTCTAAGTCATGTAGAGTAAACTTTCAAATTTGAATAGTCGTAGGGGTAGTATGCCTCCTGCTTGTAGATCGGACCGAGTGCGGTCTGCCACCAGACAACGCTTCCCACCCACCAGTCACCTCTTCCACCGCCTTCCCGTTTCATTTGTCGGGCGCTCAGAGGCAAATGTTCCCATTTGTCACTCTGCTGGAGCCTGAAAACCTGTTCCACTCGGTGTCAGCTACAGTGACTTCTTCTCCTTCACATCAGCCACCCGTTACTGTCTTAGGGTCTCCCCCCACGCAAACATTATCTCTGGAAATTCAGCATGGTAGTGCATGTCGGCACTAATAACGTCATGTCCAGGCAATCCCTTAAACTGAATTATGATTGAGTCTCCACAGTTGAAAGTCTGGAAAGGAGGTGTGGCCCTCTTATTGAATTATCACCCCCCATAATATTTATTATTCCACCAGACAAACACAGGCCGGGGGTATAGCCTTGCAGTGATACACAGAAATTATTAGGGTTGAACCACTGACAACAGAAAATTCAAACATGGTAAAAATGTAAGTAAAATATGGGTTTTGCACATGGACGTGCCAACATGGCTCAACAGCGCCACCTAGAACGCAGCCCCTGCCGTGCGTTTCACCTAGATACATTCTCCATTATGTTCCAAATGTCTCATGCTGGATAAGAGTCGTGGCCTGAAGACATCTACATGCCAATATTGACTCATAGTCATAGTGCCACCTACTGGCAACAGGAAGGTGCTTTACTTTGACTATCACTGTACTTTAACAAACTCCTCCTACAGACCATCTAGAAATGCGGTCAGTACATTCTTAAGACGTCTAGAATGAATA
This sequence comes from Cottoperca gobio, assembly GCF_900634415.1. Taxonomy (NCBI): domain Eukaryota; kingdom Metazoa; phylum Chordata; class Actinopteri; order Perciformes; family Bovichtidae; genus Cottoperca; species Cottoperca gobio. The sequence goes on along the minus strand of NW_021166877.1, from coordinate 58,268 downwards.
ATTATCAAAATGGGGACTTTGCCGTGGCGGCCATTTTGCATAATTTGCCATGTATAACTTAAGTTCACCCACACTACACCGCTCCTTCGCTCCCTTCACTGGTTACCAGTGGCTGCCCGAATCTGCTGGTCTACCGTGCTGTGAATGGATCAGGCCCTTCCTACTTCCAGTCAAACCAAACACCCCAGCTCGCTCACATCGCTCGGCATCGGCCAATCGGCTCGCTACTCCTTCACTGCGAGTGGGACCCAGATGCCCCTCAAATAAAACCTACCTGTTTGCTGTCCTGACTCCAAAATGGTGGAACAACCTCCCCATTGATATCAAGTCAGCAGAAAGTCTTCACACCTTCCGTTGCACACCATGTCTTATTTCTGTATATGGACTATATATACCGATACCTCCCCCTAACAGATTTCAAAGTGAAAGACCCCACCTTTAACTTTTACATACATGGATGAAAATTGGTAGGTATATGAGCCTTATGAAGATGTACAGAAAAGCCAAGTGGAGGTATACTCTAATACCAACAGGAAGTCAGCCATTTTGAATTTAGTGCCCAATTTTAGGGAAATCTTTATCCTTACCACAATTTTTATTTTTATTCTCAGCTCACCCTTTGACAGAGTGGACCACAATGTTAATTATGTGGCCATGTATTAGTTTATGTCTTATCTGTCAAACAAGTCCTTCTTTGTCATGCTTTGAGATACCTCGTCCTCTCAAGCTTCTCTCTTTTGTTGGGTCCCCCAGGGGTCTAGTCTTGGTCCCCTGGTATTTACCACAGTATATACACGCTACCCATGGGCCAAATCATGACTAGACATAGTATAGACTTTCCTTGATATGCAGATGATACGTAACTGTATGTCCTTTTAAAAGGCCGGCACCCCAAATGTTTTATCTTAATGTACTGCCTCACTGAGGATGTAACATCCAATGACACACAATGATGCTGCTTTTAACTTGTACTAAGACCACCATTCCTTACTGCCCTTCCTTGGTTACCTGTGATCTGCTTACTATATGAGCCTGATCAATGTTTGAGATCCTCCAGCAAGGCCCTACAAATGGTTAAAAAATCTAGACTTGTCACCTTCGCTGTCCGGCCCCATCAGCTGTGGAGCTCTCAACCTATCCCTGTCGCTCACTTTGATAACGCTGCAATGGACGAGGAAACCTCTCATTTGTGAAGTTTGAATGAGGACTTATCTTTATGATAACTCCGCATTTTACAACTAAAACCTACATAAAGTGACAGCTGGCTGGAGGGAGATCGCCAGAGTGCTGAAAGTTGCTATTGGATATATTGTGTAATTTTATGTAAATAATCACAATATCAAATATGTGTTTATGTTGGAAGATAGTAGGTACCACTCACCCATCTTTTAAGTGGTTATGTCTCCTGTCTGATCTGGAATGCACAGCTAATAGTTTTGTGATTTTTAATGATGATGATGTAACAGAAGTGCATATTTAACGGATTCACTGTAGACAGAGAACACCCAATGTTACGTGATGCAACATGATAGTGATCATGATCCTCTTTTAAATCTCTTCTTAAAACTGACTTTTGTCATATGGCTTTTTTTTTAATTATGGTATTCATAGTAACAATTTAATCTATTTTATCCTGTTTTATATTTTGTACATGCTTTACTACTGTTTTTTTTTATTTATTGTAAAGCACTTTGTTACTTTGTTTGTGTTACATAAATAAATGAAATTATAATTCTAATATTTGACTTGCAAACTGAATAGCACTTGAATTTGTTTGGTGCTGATTCCATTATTTTGTCTCTTTTTACTGTAGATATTCATAGTATTATTAGCATTATAGATGGGCTTGCATGTATATGCCAAACTCACCTAATCCAAGACAGGACACCCTCAGCCCCGATTTCCCCATATTTCTGTTGACAAAAAAATCAGTCCAGTGAGAATGGCAAATCATAAAGTATATATCACATTATCAATATATTCCAGGGAAATCATGTTTGAATTTCTGCTGTTGTTTGTTTAACATATTCTATGTACAATACAGTTGGTCCAATACGGTTGGTCCTACAAACAGCATCTACACTGCGAGCCACAGCCGAGCCGAGCCGCGCCTGCCTGAGCAGCGCTGCTTACGGTCCATGTGTCTATTGCACATTATTGGTCCATCAGCATCCAGGTGCAAGTGTTTTAAACTCTTTCTTTATGTGAGTTAAGATCACAGACTGTATATAGTCCAAAGTACCTAAAGTCTTTTCCCAGCACAGAGCTTGTGTGTGTAGTATATGGCCCATTGAACCAAGGCAACATTTGCCAACCCTGTGAGCACTGCATCAAGAAAGTTTCACGAAACACAGTAGGAGAGGGGTGGATGAACACCCTTGCCATACTTTCAGTCAAAAACAAATTAATTAGTGGACTGGACCGCATAGGTATTGATATGGAAAAAACAAGGAGAAACGTAGTTATTAAGTCTTTATTCGTCCTTCAGAGCATCATGTCTAAAAGCTTTTTAAGAGATCCAAAGGGATCATTAAGTATATCACACTATAGCTGGGGTTAATACTTTTGCTATCCTTTCTCCCTCAGTACTTCACGGTGTTAATGCCTATTAGGCAGCTTTGTCACAAGCTTGGCTTTGTGTTTCATGTTTTATTTTGTAAAGTTCACTCCCCTTGTGTCATGTCTGGTTGTACTTCCTGTCTTTGTGTTTTTCCCTCCCCCTGTGATTGTTGATTTGATCCTCCTGTGTCCATTCACCCTGCCCTTGTGTCTTTGCCTTTTTCCCCCAGCTGTGTCTCGTTCCCTTGTTTAGTGTCTGTGTATATATCCCTGTCTGTCCCAGTGTTCTCTGTTGGATCGTCTTTCATGTTACCCCCATGTTGCCGCGTGCGTCCCGCGTTAATATGTTTTTTTCAATTGAATGAGAAATTCCTGCATCTGATGATAACTGGTAAAATCAGAGATAATATGTTTTGATCAACAATGTTGATTGCCAACAAAATACATTATAGGTTATTTAGCAGACGCTCTTTTCAAGGAGCAACTCGGGTTAAGTGTCTTGCTTGATATTCTATTTGTAAGCCTGACCACTAGACCACCACAACCCACCAAATGCCACTGCTAAGCTCATTCCTGTACAGGCCTTCACTGAACGGCTGTCTCCCTGACCAAAAAGATAGAAGATCCATTTTATTTAACTTTTTGTAGGGGAAACAAATTAGTCTTTATAAGGCAGCATGACTCCTTAATTACTTATAATGGGTTTGTTGGACATACAGTATATCTCAAAAGTGAGTACACCCTTTAGATTTTTGCAAATATTCTGTTATATCCTTTCAGGGGATAACATTATCCTACTGAAACTTTGATATAACTTAAAGTAGTCAGTGTGCTGCTTGAATAACAGTATAGATTTATTGTCCTTTGAAAATTACTCAGTACACAGCTGTTAATGTCTAAACAGCTGGCAACAAAAGTGAGTACACCCCATAGTGAACATGTCTAAATTGTGCCCAAAGTGTCAATATGTCTAGCACTGCTTTAACCCTCCTGGGCATGGAATTCACCAGAGCTGCACAGGTTGCTTCTGGAATCTTCTTCCACTCCTCCACGACGACATCACGGAGCGCACGGATGTTGGACACCTTGCACTCCTCCACCTTCCTCTTCAGGATGCCCCACATGTGCTCAATTGGGTTTAGGTCTGGAGACATACTTGGCCAGTCCATCACCTTAACCTTCAGCTTCTTCAGCAAGGCCGTTGTCATCTTGGAGGTGTGTTTAGGGTCATTATCATGTTGGAAAACTGCCCTACGGCCCAGTTTCCGAAGAGAGGGGATCATGCTCTGCTGCAGGATGTCACAGTATATATTGGAATTCATGTGTCCCTCAATGAAATGCAGCTCCCCAGTGCCGGCAGCACTCATGCAGCCCCAGACCATGATGCTGCCACCACCATGCTTGACTGTAGGCAAAACACATTTGTCTTGGTACTCCTCACCAGGGTGCCGCCACACACGCCGGACACCATCTGACCCAAACAGGTTTATTTTGGTCTCATCAGACCACAGGACATGGTTCCAGTAACTCATGTTCTTGGATTCATTGTCTTCAGCAAACTGTTTGCGGGCTTTCTTATGCATCGGTTTCAGAAGGGGCTTCTGTCTGGGGCGACGGCCATACAAACCGATTTGATGCAGTGTGCGGCGTATGGTCTGGGCACTGACAGGCTGACATCCCACTTCTGCAACCTCTGCAGCAATGCTGGAAGCACTCGCACGTCTATTTTTGGAAACCAACCTCTGGATATGACGCTGAGCACGTGGACTCAACTTCTTTGGTCGACCCTGGCGAGGCCTGTTCCGAGTGGAACCTGTCCTGGAAAACCGCTGTATGATCTTAGCCACTGTGCTGCAACTCATTTTCATGGTGTTGGCAATCTTCTTATAGCCAAGGCCATCTTTGTGAAGCGCAATAATCCTTTTTTTCAGCCGCTCAGAGAGTTCCTTGCCATGAGGTGCCATGTTGTCCAGCATTCAGAGAGAATTGTGCCCAAAACACCAAATTTAACAGCCCTGCTTATCATTTACACCTGAATCCTTGTAACACTAACGAGTCACATGACACCAGGGCGGGAAAACAACATCATTGGGCACAATTAGGACATGTTCACTATGGGGTGTACTCACTTTTGTTGCCAGCTGTTTAGACATTAACAGCTGTGTACTGAGTAATTTTCAAAGGACAATAAATCTATACTGTTATTCAAGCAGCACACTGACTACTTTAAGTTATATCAAAGTTTCAGTAGGATAATGTTATCCCCTGAAAGGATATAACAGAATATTTGCAAAAATCTAAAGGGTGTACTCACTTTTGAGATATACTGTAGATACATGTATGGCCTCATCTTACCTGTAAATCATGCCAGTGGAGTAAGACATGCTGTCCCTGAGGGAAACATGGTTCATCCGAAGGAAATCCTCCAGATTTTTGAGCTGAGCAGCTGCCCGAACCTCTCTCAGGCGCTGAAACTCTGCTAACTGGCTGCTGCGCTGCTGCTTTTCTTCCTGCTCCAGTGCTTGCTCTGACAAGAAACAGCTCAGGCCACTGTGCATACTCTCACTCATGGATGACAGGGACAGTATCTTGCCTCCAGACCCACCATTTCCACTGCTGATGCTATTGCTTCGACATATCCCACCACTGTCTCGACTCCCAGGTGGCACCCCTCCACTGCCCACAGGCTTTGGCATCTAGAAGTTGATGACAAAACAAAATCTGGTGTCACAACAAACTGTGATAATGTGATAGAGCCATGACAATAAATACCACCTGTTCCTCTGCTGATCTGAGTGGGTCGGTCGGTCGGTCCATCATCAGGACAATTAAGGCCAATTCATACTTTCCACGTCTGTGTGTCCTCATGGTCCATGCTCACTGTTCGCATGCATCCCAACATTTGTGACCGCACTGACTTTACATACCAACATGTTCCTGTTTCGTTCCCCTCTCCAGTATAGTTGGTTGTGTATGCAGCTTTTTATCCCTTCCCACTGCCATGTGCATCATGGTTTTAACATCATCATAACTGTGTTTCAGGGTCTCTGCTCTGTCTCTGCTGTCTGCATTATTGAAGTAAAAGCACTGAATAATGTATAGGTGAGGTGAAGTATGTTAAGCTTTGCTGTTTGTTGGATGAAAAGATGAGCATGCACACAATGCTGTTTAAAAAAGGTGCTTGATCTATATTCACATATGGATTCCTAAGTGGACATCTGTGGAATTGTGGCATGCATGAGGATAGTTAACTTTGGGAAGACATAGTACTGTTGGTTGAAGGAAGAATTCAAAGACATGACCCTTTGACAGTTTCACAATTTACTCTTTTACAATTATCTGGTCAATTGCATATTGAGTTGAGGCTGAGATAATGGACACATTATTGTAGCAATACTGCTATATAAATGCAAAGGCCTTAACCTCATTTTGGTAAGTCATGTAAACAAATATACTTTCTTTCCTGTGTAGTTTTTTTGTTGTTGGAAATAGTGGGTTGTAACCACAGAAAATTCTTGAGAAACCAAGGCAATGCGCTTAGAATGCTTTGTTTACCCACGCATAAAGTTACTGTTTTTCCGTGCTTAAATTACCCTTATGCCTTATGCATGCCTCGATATGCTATATCATACAGATACTTTATGTATTCCGAATAAATTGCAAACATCTTGTTGGTGTTAGTCTAAACTAGCCTTTTATTTTATTTCCCGAGGGAAAATGTTGGTAGAAATGGCTTAGAAACACAGATTTCTAGACACAGGTGAGAGATTACTGGAAATGGATAATGGATAGCAGATTACAGCAGAAAATAATAACTAGTGCAAGCCAACGTAACGTTGTGGCTAACCAGTTAAGAGAGATTGTAAATCATACAAAATGAAAGCATTTTTCTCAACATAAGCTAACGTTATGCCTGTCAGTCTAATTCTTAAAAATGATTACCATACAGTGTATTGCTTACTGTAATCAACAAGGTGTGAGATCAAATGCAAGTTAATGCTTTTCACGCTGACATGATCCCTTATTATTTTGCAGACAATAAATGCAAAGGTAGAGTACTTCTGAATAAGGAAGATCTTTATGAAATTAAATTGTTGCCTTTGTAGGGCAGAATGGCTGTTTTAAATGTGTCTTCTGTAAATGCTTTCCATTGTAAATTATGCATTATCTGCCTTGGGAAGGGTATTTTAAGGTAAAGGACTGTACAAGTATTATTTGGTGGGAGTGCTGTCACAGAAAAGGATGGTTTTTGCCATGACAGTCTCTCCCGTGACACCTGTTTGTCATGAGCCCTCTCCCTGCCTGGTAACACCACTAATTGTTTTCAATTATGTGCCACTCTGCTCCCTGCTCTCTCTACTCTGTCTGATTACCTCCACCTGTCTCTGTTCCACCCTCGTTAACCTACCAGCTGCACTGCATTTACCACTCATCATGCCCTGTATAGAAAGCCCTGTTTTTCAGTCCACACTTGTCAGATCGTCTGCAAGCCTGCATCGGAACCCTGCCTGCCTGCCTGCCCTGCCCGCCCGCCCGCCGCCCTTTGATCCCGGACCTGTTACTACTACTCTGATCTCCAGCCCCGGTAAACCCGACTTGCCTTCCGTCTTACGACTACGAGTTTTGAATATCCCTGAACTGTACTACTGCCGTGCCTCATTCGGTCCTGTTGTGTGTGTGTTTCAATAAATCCTTGATCTCGAAATTGCGCTCCTGGGTCCTCGTCTGTCTGTCCTGACACTGTTATGTCAGACCACTTTCTTATTCAATTTGAAGTTACACTAACGGTCCTTGTAAAGTTGCTGCATTTTGAAATTGGTGTAAAATGTAGTTAGTTTACATTGCACAGTTGCTGGATTCTCGTGATATAACATATTGCACGAAAATCCATCTTGTCAGGCTTCAAGTAATGTGTTTGCATACGGCCAGCCAGTGTCATTACCAATCAGCTTCCACCACGCCTGTGAGCAGCTACAGGCGATTTAGGTGTGTGACAAAACACAAGGTTCATCCCATTCCCTCACTTGCATCTCATCCTCGTGTCTTAGCTCCGCCCTCGTAAAAAGAGAGTGAGAGATGTGAGGACAGAGGAATCCTCAGCTATGAAGCGGTGCGGTGATTCTCTAGTTCACCCCTCTCCTTTTCTCCCCTCTGTTTGTGTGTAGGTGTGTGCGAAGCGCCGCCCTTCGAGAAACAGAGCGGAGTGAATGTGAATGCGCAAAGCTAAAAAAAGTAAATAAAATGCGTCGTTAAAATAGAAGTACCGTTCCGGGTCCGGATAGGTCGGCGTTTGGGTCAAATGAATGCAAAAATCATGAGTTGCACAGCATCCCACCTCTGACTGTGAAACTAGGAAAATACCTTTAAGGATGGCACCCGTGGCTGGATGTGGCCAAGATTTTATACAAAGTAGAAGTAAAATTATAGTGGTAGAATTGCTCATAAGATCATACCTGTCAACATTGGAATTTTAAAATAAGGGAATTTTTTTGCCAGACTCCGCCCATATTTTAACAGCTCTCAGCCCCCCAGCCCCTACCGATACAATGTAAACGTAAACACATAAGGGACGGGTATATACATTCAGGAAATACATGTTTATTTAAAGTATGTATTACTTGTACAGACATGTTTATAATATTTATGTATTTTATTTGATGAGTTATCATCAATTTATTTGATGATTGATGAGTTGTGTGGCTTTTGTTTTCCCTGACGAGTACTTCCTTGAGATGGCAGAGTCGGGAAACATGTCCGCTACACTGGGACTGAAATCAATGCAGAAGCTGAATGCTACATTATTTTTAACGCAAAGCATCGACATCTTTCCTCAGCTTTGGTCACTTGGTCTGCCTCCGACACAGTTCTTGTCACAAATGAAGTCATTGACAGTGAATGTTTTTGTGCCTCTTGGCGTGCTTGTTCTTGGACGATTTTTTCTTGCTGGCGAACATCGCTTATTCCGTCGTGTGCGATGCTAAAATCTGAATGGCACACTTTACAAAAAGCATGAGTTTTCCCGACTCTGCTTTTAATAAATAAGGGAATTTATTTAAATACCCATTTGGTACTTACATAAAGTTTTAACTTTGGCAGGTACAACTGCGTCTCCATCTATCTCCCATTCACTGTGACTCTCATCCATATGTTGTCGTCTTCTTTTTCTGTGTTATTGTTCCTGTTTTCTTCTTCTGTGTGTTTACTGGCGGATAACGTTTTTCAGCTAAAGTTGAACATAATATTGCCATCTGCTCTACCAAAGGACACTTTACACTTTTTTAATACGCCAATTTTTTTTTTTTTTTGAAAGGTTAAAAATACGGGATAATTACGGGAAAATATTTAAACGGGAGAAAAACTGGATGGAAGTAAAAATACGGGATAATCCCAGGAAAAACGGGAGGGTTGACAGGTATGGATAAGATCATAAACCCACACATTACAAATACTGAGTACAATCTCTGCTCTCTCCATCCAAGGTTAAAAATACGGGATAATTACGGGAAATATTTCAACGGGAGAAAAACGGGATGGAAGTAAAAATACGGGATAATCCCAGGAAAAACGGGAGGGTTGACGGGTATGGATAAGATCATAAACCCACACATTACAAATACTGAGTACAATCTCTGCTCTCTCCATTTCTCTAACCTGCAAGAGCGCACATACCAGAAAATCCCCTCGCGCTCAATAATTTAAGACCCTCTTTCTATATCCTGATGACAAAAATGGAACATATCATTAAGCTACTTTCCCCTGAGACTGAGCAGAAGAACAGCTGTGTCTCAAGAAAGAAAATAACAAGAGAAAAAGATAATAGAGAACCAAATATCAAATCTGTGGCCACCAGGATCTTTCCCTTTTCTCAGTCCCATAGTAGTCCAGACATGGGCAGCATATCCATGCAACATCAATAATTTTATCCCACTCAATCAATCCATCCTAACACTTTTAGCTACTCACCCGAGAGGTTGGCATCCGGCCGATGTAGGGGTTCTGGACTACACTGCTCATGATAGAGCTTGGTGATGGCCAAAGAAAGCGGTATGTGTTTTACCCAATGCCTCGCAGAGCAGCATCTGGATTTTTTTCAAAGTAGTTGGTGGAGGAGCTTTCCACTCCCTCCTACTTGGTCACACGACATCAAAGAGTCCTATCAGCAGCCCTGCCTGCGCTGCAGATGCCAGAAAATAATCTCACAGGTAAATTATTTATCTTGGCACTAAAACTAGCATCTACACTAAAAGCTTGGGATTGTCTGTAACTGCAGAAAACATGCTAAAAACCATGATTTTGCTTGTTCCAACAGTGATGTGTCTCTTTTCAGACTTTTCTGTGTATTTATTAAAGGATAACTACCACTATGACCAGTTTTGTGCAAGTTGACACTCCACAAGAGCTATCTTAAAGTTCAGTTCACACAGATTAAAAATAACTAGTTCATGTCCATTTCTTCTGTTTTTTTCTTTTCAACTGGTCAAATGCTAAGGCTTTTAATTAGTCTTCTAGACTTTGTTACAGCATCCGGTCCCACACCACCAGACTTAAATTCTTGAACTCCTGAGCTAATCACGTTAACACTTTACTATTTTACTGTCACTTTAACTATGTATACTTTACCTACTGCGCTACAAACTGTTTACACCTATGTGTATACAGTGGTGTGAAAATGTGCCCCCTTCCCTATTTCTTCTATTTTTGCTTATTTGTTACATTTAAATGTTTCAGATTATCCAACTAATTTTAATATAAGACAAAGACAACATGAGTAAACACAGAATGCAGCTTTTAAATGATCATTTCATTTATTGAAGGTAAAGAGTTGTTCAAAGCCTACAGTATATCACCCATCTGAAAAAGTAATTGCCCTCCTAAACCTAACTGGTTGTGCCACCCTTGGTGGCAACAACTGCAATCAAACATTTGAGATAACTGGCAATGAGTCTTTTACATCGCTTTGGAGGAGTTTTGGTCCACTCTTCTTTGCAGAACTGTTTTAATTCAGTCACATTGGAGGGTTTTCGAGCATGAACTGCCTGTTTAAGGTCATGCCACAGCATCTCAATCGGATTCAAATCAGGACTTTGACTAGGCCACTCCAAAACCTTCATTTTGTTTCTTTTGAGCCATTCAGATGTGGACTTGTTTTGTGTGCTTCGGATCATTGTCCTGCTGCATAACTCAACTGCGCCTGAGCTTTAGGTCACAACTGATGGCCGGACTTCAGGATTTTCTGGTAGAGAGCAGAATTCATGGTTCCATCAATTATGGCAAGTCCTGAAGCAGCAAAGCAGCCCCATACCACTACCACCACTGTGTTGGACTGTTGGTATAATGTTCTTATTGTGAAATGCTGTGTTAGCTTTATGCCAGATGTAACAGGACCCATTTCTTTCAAAAAGTCCCACCTTTGACTCATCAGTCCACAAAATATTATTCTGAAAGGCTTGGGGGTCATCAAGATGTTTTTTTGCAAATGTGAGACGAGCCTTTGTGTTCTTTTTGGTCAGCAGTGGTTTTCGCCTTGCAACTCTCTCATGGATGCAATTTTTCCCAGTGTCTTTGTTATTAAATTTCCCTCGGAATGAATAAAGTATCAATCTATCTATTGTGGAATCATGAACACTGACCTTAACTGAGGCAAGTGAGGCCTGCAGTTCTTTAGATGTTAGTCTGGGTTCTTTCATGACCTCCTGGATGAGTTGTTGATGCGCTCTTGGAGGAATTTTGGTAGGCCAGCCACTCCTGGGAAGGTTCACCACTGTTCCAAGTTTTCTCCATTTGTGAATAATGGCTCTCACTGTAGTTCGCTGGAGTCCCAGAGCCTTAGAAATGGCTTTGTAACCCTTTCCAGACTGATAGATGTCAATAACTTTGTTTCTCATCTGTTTCTTACATTTAGATCGCAGCATCATGTGCTTCTTTTTGAGACTTCACATTGACAGACCGGTTCTATGTAAGTGATGTTTAGATTAATATTACTTCTCATTATGCATACTACATTCATGTTTGCATTCTACCTACATATTTTATTATGTTATCAGTGCATTTTGGGGCTGCAAATTAATTATGTATAATGTAATATACTATATAAATATGTATGTGTGTGTGTATATAAATACATATTTATATACACATACATATATACATACACATTTTGAATATACAACACATTAAATTATATTTAGGAAGTGTGATACTATAGCGAGTAATCTATCAGTAATCCTTACTAATGAAGAGATAATTAACACCTTGAGAATGCATGTACGGGCAAAATAATACTGGTAACCGTATTTAATACTGGTGTACCGATGGCTGTGAGGTCACAGCTATGAGGTCACAGAGGTCCAGACCTCAGTAATTATTTCCTACAAAACCCACTGTCTCTCTGCATCTGCATGACGTGACATTACCTAAAACTGACAGCTATCAATAAGACAGACAGCCACAGACACTGGTGGTGAAGATGTGTCTGTGAGAGGACTGGAGAAAATGTGTCTGGGAGAGGACTGGAGAAGATGTGTCTGGGATGGGAGAGGACTGGAGAAGATGTGTCTAGGAGAGGACTGGAGAAGATGTGTCTGGGAGAGGACTGGAGAAGATGTGTCTGGGAGACGACTGGAGAAGATATGTCTGGGAGAGGACTAGAGAAAGAGACACTGGTGGTGAAGATGTGTCGGTGAGAGGACTGGAGAAGGAGATACTGGTGATGAAGATGTGTCGGTGAAAGGACTGGAGAAGGAGACATTGGAGGTGAAGGTGTGTCGGTGAAAGGACTGGAGAAGGAGACACTGGTGGTGAAGATGGGTGAGAGGACTGGAGAAGGAGACACTGGTGGTGGATCGGACGGTCGGTGGTTTGATCCCCAGCCCGGTGTCTGGTGTACACTGGTGGTATATTGTCTTTTTGCACAGCTAATAGTTCTCCGGAGTGAGTACCTGGAATTCCTGTACTCCTCTAAATCACCACCACTCTGCGCGATGTGCTTTAAGTTTAGCACGGACCTCAACGTTTATCCAGGACTTCTGATTTTGGACTGTACGTACAGTAATCTGCTGCACAAAGTCATCAATTGCCTTTCACAATGTTGATTTTGACTCCTGCCTGTGTTAAAACATAATTTACTTGTGAATTGGTTTTGGAGTTGTTTATCCAGTGTCAGATATACTGGAGATGGTGGAAGAGGAAGTTTTTGGAGTGTAGTTCGTTTTATTTGTGCATTCTACCTTTATAGTTGAATAAGGTGACGGTCGAATTTCGGCAGGAGAACCAGCCCATGGGTAGATTAACAGGGGTTATGGCAGATAAATAGTTCATTTTCAGGAGATTTTTTTTTTGAATGGTGGAAACACGGCCAATTAAAGAGAGTTATTTCATGTATTCAGTTATGTTGCAAGGTGAGGTGCAGGGTAGCGTCAAACGTGACGAAAAGACAACATTACTCTGGCAGAGAGGTTCACTTGGAAAATAAGGAGTTTTATTTTCCAGCCATCCCAAAAAACAATTAATATGAATCAATGAAACAAAACATTCTTTCTTCTCCTGTCTGGTACTTGTGCTGTTTTTTGTCCCCCCCTAACAAAGGAAAAACCATAAACATATATAGCCATAGAGGCCACCCTCTCAGTTCAAACCAGCCAATCAGGTTGGCACTCCAGAACAGAGAGTTTAAAAGTTTACAAGAATATACATTGTTTAAATCTCATCTTAAACATCACAAGGCCTCAGTACATTCTTCAACATGTTAACACAAATACTGTACCCTCAAAACAACAAACTACCAATACATCCTTCAGTATTGTAACCTGCCAACACATTACCCATCAATCAGCTAATTACCTAATAGAGCCCGCCCACTCACACATCACATAAAATGCCTTCAGCTGAGGGCGCTTCAAGTCAAATCAAATCAAATGTATTTATATAGCCCAATATCACAAATTATACATTTGTCTCAGTGTGTTTTACAGACTGTACAGGATGCGACACCCTCTGTCCTTAGACTCTCGTCCGAGCAAGACCTTAAAGTGAGGAAGGCGCTTGCATGGAGGGCCCTGAACGGCATGACCTGTGTGTGGAACTCCAACCTCCCCCGACAAATGAAACTCAGCTTCTTCCATGGAACAGTGGAGTCTGTTCTCCTGTATGGCAGTGAATGCTGGACCCTGAAGCCCACCCTGCAGAAATCCCTAGATGGGTGCTACACGAGAATGCTGCGTGTGGTACTTGGCATCAACAAGGATGAGCATGTCACCGACACGCACTTGTATGGGGGGGGCGCTAAGGGTGGGTGAGAAAACAGCAGTGAGGAGAATGAGGCTGGCAGGTCACTGCCAGAGACACCAAGAGCTGCCAGCGAGCAAACTTGTGCTGTGGGAGCCAACACACGGGCACTGATCACGAGGGCGTCCCGCAATAACATACGTGGATGTACTCAGGAAAGATGCGGGAGCAGAAAATACTGGCGAGCTAGCCAGATGCATGGAGGATCGGGATGACTGGAAGCACCGATGGAGGGCCCGTCTGAGGACGACCTAGTAGTAGTACAGGATAAACAACAAGTACAAATACAACATTCAAAATTTTGAAATTATGTTGTGTTGAAAAAAGAGAAAGTATGGATGAATCAAGGAAAATGTCAAAAAGGCTTCCCGGTGTCCAGCAGGACCAGGGAAGCAGGCGCAGCCACGATTCATGATCCAGACGTAAATCTTTTCAGTGGCAACCTGCCACATAAAAGACACAGAAACTCCGGGGATGATGCCCCGGATGCTGTGTTAGTAACATACATTTACATAAATGCATACAGATAGAGAGGGAGAGGAGAGAGGGAGGGGAGGAGAGCAGGGAGGTGTCCCCGGCAGTCTAAGCCTATAGCAGCATAACTAGGGGCTGATCCAAGGCAAACCTGAGCCACCCTTAACTATAAGCTTTATCAAAAAGGAAAGTCTTTAGCCTGCTCTTAAATGTGGAGAGGGTGCCTGCCTCCCGAACACAAACTGGAAGCTGGTTCCACTGGAGAGGAGCTTGATAGCTGAAGGCTCTGGCTCCATTGTACTCTTAGAGACTCTAGGAACTACAAGTAACCCTGCAGTCTGGGAGCGCAATGCTCTAGTTGGTTTATAAGGTACTATGAGATCTTTAAGATATGCTGGAGCCTGGCCATTAATTGTTTGTAAGTCAGGAGAAGGATTTTGAATTATATTCTGTGTTTACCGGGAGCCAGTGCAGAGCAGCTAATACAGGAGTAATAGGATGTGTGAAGTAAATTACTCCTGATTGTATTAATCCACACTGGAAAGACTATCATATGTATTTGTCTACCTCAATCAATATATATTGCTACACTACGAATATGTTTCTGCACAATTATGTATTTTCTGCACTGAATGTATTACAAACATAATAGGGGCACTTCCCCTTTAAGAAAACAGGTCAACAAACCATCACTTCCTGATTGCTGACGGAGGAGCGTGATGGTGCCAACGGGGACCAATGAGGAGAAGATCAACGCCTACTCCATGTATTAGATGCAATGTTTTACAACTCTTTGTTCACACTAGAGCGGAGCCGTCAGACAGTAAACTGGGGTTCTTTGAGCGTTCAGTCTGTGGAAACGGCGATGCGAATTGTGTCCTCAGCTGAGAGTATTTTCTATGTTTGACTTATCATGTTAATAAATATATCGATTGAACCAGAGGATTGCTGTTTTGATTCGACATTCAAGCTCCGAGTTCTTCAACTTTTACCACCTTTAATTGGCGTCCCTGGGTGGGCTCCTGCAAGGAGAAGTGAAGAACGATTGCCGAGTATCGTTGTCTGGTATTCATTGCACGTGCACAAGATCAGGTGAGAGTGAACACCGGTTAAATCAAATATTCACTGCAGGTAGATTAGGAAAACTTATTAATGAATGCCAGCAACAATGTTCGACGGTCATAGCTAATACAACTGCTGTTCAACGATAAAAAGCAATCTTGAATGCTGAAATACATGTGATAAGAGCGAGTATTGAAAATATTAATTGTGTTTAACGGTAATTATTAAAAAAGCCTATGGAGGGCTCCAGCATAGTACTGGTTAGAGCTCATGGTGAGCTTATATTTACTCAAAGAAAAGCCTATGGAGGGCTCCAGCATAGTACTGGTTAGAGCTCATGGTGAGCTTATATTTACTCAAAGAAAAGCCTATGGAGGGCTCCAGCATAGTACTGGTTAGAGCTCATGGTGAGCTTATATTTACTCAAAAAAAGGCCTATGGAGGGCTCCAGCATAGGTACTGGTTAGAGCTCATGGTGAGCTTATATTTACTCAAAGAAAGCCCAAGGTGGGTGTCTGGTCTGGTACTGGATAAAGCTTACGGTAAGCTTGCATTGATTTAGTTTAATATGAAAATACCTAAGGAAGGTAGCTAAGAAAACTTAGTTAGTTAAATGTTAAAGAAGTCCTACGGAAGGCAAATAGGTATAGTTTAATTACAAGACTTAAGGGAAGCCTAGCATTAGAAGCTAGTGTTGTAGCGAAAGGAGAATATTGATTATAAGCCTGAATTACGTGACACCGATGACGATCGCCTCATAGTCTCAGAGACGTTATATATCATCTCCTTTGGACAGCATAGTGTAAAATAAGAATGTTAAGATTTGTATGTATTGTTGTATTGTTGTATTGTTGTGAGTAAAGTGTGTCTCAAGCAGGCCTAAGGCGAGGCTAAGCTAACGCTGATATTTAGCTAATGCATTGGAGTTTGTAGAACAGGTGAAAACTGTTCAAACTGACTGGTGGACGGTTGTGAAATCAAAGAGAACCGTGGAGTGTATGTGAAGTAGTTTTAAGTTGGAAAAACGTGAAAGAAGGAGACGTTTTTGTGAAAGGCCTCAGAGATTAGGACCAGCTAACTGTGGCCAAGTGATGCTGGGTCGCTAATTCCGCCTACTTGATGTTACGAGGAATGAGAAAGTAAATTGTGATAAACTAAACCTTGAGTCTTACACTGGAGCATTTTGGGTGGAAATAAAATGCATAAGTGATGTAGTGACCGAGTGATTAAACCAAAGATGTGAGTTTTCTCCAAACTGGAAGGAGAGAAAATTTAGAACAAAGAAACCTCCATTTTCTATCCTTCTTCATCCGGTGGGAATTCAACAAAAAAACCCACATCCGGTTGATAGCTAAATGCCTCTGGTAGACAAAATTGAGACTACAACTAAAAGTTTATAGAAACTTTACAAAATTTAAACACCTCCACCTGTAGGACGGCAATTGAAGTGCACCTAAATTTAAAATCGTGCACCAGCAATTGAAAACCAAGGATAGAGTAGATGGACCTTTGAATTAAGACAGTCTTGATTAATTTTTCTCTAATATTGAGTGACCAATTGAACATTTATTTTTTCATTAAAATTTCTGTTCATTAATTTTTATTACAATTTTTATATCTTTTGATTAAAAGATATTTTTGCAAATTGACATTTCTGTTTGAAAAATAGAAACATTTTTGATTAACATTTTTCTAATCAACAATTAAACAATTCATTACATTTTTTATTGCAATTTTCATTTAGATTTTCAGATTAACATTTTGTTCACTAACATTGATTAATTGAACATTTATTTTGATTAAAACTTCGCTTTCATTTATTTTTAGACAAAATATTAGAAGACAAAAAGAGCTACTTTGATTAACATTCATTTTATTTTTGCTTTTGAGCTAAAGTTTGGTTTTTGTTTAACCCAATTTTAATATTACAAATTTGTTTTTAGAATCAAATTTTGTTTTGTTTAAACCATTTTTTTAAAGTTAAATTTTTTTTAGAAATCAGGGATTTAAAAATAAACAACATTTGTCCTTTAGTGGGATACTGTGTACATCAGTTACAATGGCGGACAAGGGGGACCCAAAACCAGTCAAGACTGTAACCACAGCGGACTTGAAAGTGACAATGTTCAAAAGGCTGGAAGCCTCCACTGAACCTGCTGAAGAAGGAAAATCAGAGAAAAGATGGAAGAGCTGTTCCAGCTGTGGCAAACAAGAAGACTAATCTCAGAAGATGACAAGCCAGGTCTTACTGCAAGACAACGAAAAGCAGTTGTTGACTATGAAAACGGAGAATATCTGCAACATGCTACAGCCTGGGAGAAAGCGGGAAAAAGACGATTCGGCGCTGCATATAGAGCATTTCAGAAAGCTGAAAAGAAGAAGGCTCGAGTCGTGAGTCTTCTTTTCCATCTTAAATATGTACCACCAACTGCGGAGGGTACAATCTGCGTGGTCAAGGAAGCGGGAGAGACAAAAGATGACAACAAAGATCAGAAGGCACACATCTCTCAAACTCCTCAGCTCTACCCAGATTTGTCCCAAGTTGCCGACCCTCCGGCATACTCATCCAATAGCAATCCTTTTCGTTCCACTTCCATTCAAGCACCCGTGTACAAGGTGAGTGGAGGAGTTTTGGAAGTCGAGGAAAGTGAGAGAAGCGCACGTATGGGATCCGTGCTGAAACAACTCACAAAACTCTCAGACGAGGAACAGAGAATGGTGGAACACAGCATGAGGGAACACAGCATGAACATGAAAGAGAAGGGTTCCAAAAGGATGTTCTCTCTACCCCAGTTCCAAGGCACTTGCCCCAGAGTATCTTGGAGCCTGCCCAGACCTCTCAGCCTGCCCAATCACTATATCATGCCCAGTCACTTCAAAATTCCTCTGGAGGTCTGGAGAGCATGACCATGGACAAAGAAGCAAGACAAATGAGTGGAGACAGAAGAAAGGAAAAGGGATCACAAGGAATGGCTGAGCTATTGAATAGAACAAACTATCATCAATACGTGGGAAATAGTGGGACACAAGGGATTGGATCAGCAAGGGAGAAGGACTGGGGAGGTCAAAATGGCAATGTTGAGAAGGGCGCATCACAAGCGGGAGGATTCCAAGGGGATGCAGAAAAGGATCCCAGCAGAAAGAACTTAGGTACAGAAGACGGCCTAACGAAATACACCATACTGGAAGGAAGCATGACAGTGGCTGATAAAGCCTCTATCGCTAGCAGAACCAGAAGACAGAATCAAGTAAGAGGGTTACAGGCCCCCCTCATGGCGACTCAAGGAGGGAACATGATATACCAACCATGGAGTCATCGGGACTTGAAGAGTTTGGTGTCCAAACTTCCTCCCCTCAGCGGCGGAGGACAAAAGTGGATTTCGGAATTTGAAAAGTATAATGCAGGAGACCGAGTGTGTGTGGGTGATTTGAGATGTGTCATCGCCAGACTGGAAGGAAGTCTGAAGGCGAGGGAAATTGATGCTAAAACAGGATGCAGTGGGGCGGTTGATGAACTGTCGTTCAATGCATACAGGAATCTCTACTGGACTGCCCTGAGAGACACCTACCCCACCACTCACAGCCTGACAGCTTTGTCCAGCCTGAAGAAAGGAACTGAAGAAGACATGCATCTTTTCTTAAAAAGGAGCGAAGGTACCTGGATAGATAGCACTGGAGAGAGACATGACTCCACCCCAGCAGTCACCATGCTATGGAGAAATGCAGTGATAAAGGCCCTGCCTCCTCGAGTTCAAGAACAACTGGAGGATGTGGTGGGACTAGACACAAAGTCTAATGAGGAATGGAGAGAATACCTAGTACACCACGACCTTAAGAACAGGAAAACAGAAGGAGAAAAAAACGATGAAGTGAATGTGCTTACCAAGAGATTGCTAAGGATGCAAGTGGCTGAAAAAGACAGCGAGGCTTCAAGGCTTAAGAGAGAGAAGAGACAAATGGTGATGGGTTCTCCAGCTGCAGTGGAATTCGAAGCAGAAGGGCGAGCGCAGCAACAGGCTGCACAGGAGATGAGTGCTCATCCCTATTACCCTACAGGGCCGGTCAGGGCTCATCCCTATAACAGTGCAGTCCAGTTTAGTGCTCCGCCTTACTACCCGCCAGAGCCACACAGAGAACAGTGGAGAGCGGGAGGAAATCGCTACAGAGCCAGAGTACAAGACCGGCCTACTGGGTGCTTTGTTTGTGGAGATCCCAGCCATTGGATCAAAGATTGCCCAAGTCAACAAAGTGCTCAGGGGTACGGGCCCCCACAGTACATGCAGCGTGGGAGGGGACTCCCTAACAATAGAAGAGGAGGGAGAGGACAAAGAGGTTATGGGAGAGGTGGCAACCCACCAAACATCCATCAACTACCTCTCTCTGCTTGGGAACCGCCCCAGCAGTGGGATGGATCCTACCAATGAGGATGCCCAGAGGATCCAACTGCAGGTGAAGCTATTCCAGCTAAAAATGAACCAATGGTCACCTGTATAATAGAAGGAGAAAAGATGGAGTTGATGGTGGACACAGGAGCTACAGCGTCCTGTCTGACTTCCCTGAAGGGAAAAGTACCACCTCTCTCCTCTAAAACCCTTCGGATAGTTGGATACTCGGGAAGATCTGAAGAACAAAAGTATACCGTGCCATTGGTTACTGCAGTTGGTAAAAAATCCCTACTACATCCGTTCCTATATTCCCCAAAATGTCCTGTAAACCTAATGGGCAGAGACCTGCTGGTCAAGACAGGAGCACAAATTCTGTGTTCTTGTGATGGGTTGGTTATACAGTTTCCAGGACAAATACCCCTGCATGGACATTACCAGAATGATCAAAGACTTATGGTAATGGCTGCCAGCCCAAATCGTGAAATGGAAGAGGTCACAACAACAGTGTACTGGAACCGACTGTTGACTGATGAACAAGATGCTCCGGGAGTTCAGAAGACCTACATGGAATGGAAACCCTGGATCAACACTTTGGGTCCATATGGTCCTCCACTTGACCCTCTGCATTGCACCTACAACTACTTACGTCAACCAGACGAAGAGTACCAACAAGCCTGGGAAGAAGAAAAAGACAGAATGAGAGAGCAACTGATGGTCGAAGACATTTATATAGGACCTCAGGGTGTGGCTGCATATTGTGCTCTCAAGAAAGAACAGCAACAATGGTATGCACTGTCGACTGAAGCCGTGCCACACATCACACTGGCACTGGCAGTAGGAGCTGAAGCAAGATCTTTAGGTCCCATGGTCAAAAAAGCCAGAACAATGAACTGGCTCCCTACCAACATTGCCCGCGTATGGAAATCTGACGACGAGACCATGTGGAAAATAACTCATCACAGTATGGATGTTGGCATCTTGGAACAACACGAACTGGAAAGGGATCATGGGAGAGAACACACCAACCATCCTGACACCGAAGAAACCCTAAAGACAATACCACACTATCTGTGGGCTACTGGAGACTATGATGTGGGTTATGTACCTAATCATCAGGTCTCAGTCACTCTGAGACCTGGGCAGATGTCATGTTGGTTGCCACAATACAACCTCAAGGAGGAACAGATTGAAGGTATAGGAGCAACAATCGCTGGTCTTCTAGGTGCAGGAGTAATCAGACCCTCAAACTCCACCTGGAACACTCCTATTTTGCCAGTCCCGAAAGCAGGCAACAAAGGCTGGAGAATGGTTCATGATCTAAGAAGAATCAATTCAGCCACCGTTTCACAACACATCCCTGTACCAGACCCCTATGTGGCGCTACAAAATCTGAACCCTGAACACAAGTTCTTCACTGTAATAGACTTGGCAAACGCTTTCTTTTGTTTACAATTGGATCCTGAAGTACAGGACCTGTTTGCATTCACATACAAAGGACAGAGATTCACCTACAACAGAATGCCACAAGGGTACAAAGATAGCCCAGGTTTGTTCAATCAAGCTCTGAAAAGGGATTTAACCATGTTACACCTACCACAGGGTGTAACTCTGATCCAGTACGTTGACGACTTGCTGCTCGCAGGTACTACTGCTGAGTCGTGTGTAGAAGCTACAGCTAATCTCCTTGCACTACTTGCAAGAGCAGGATACAAGGTGAAGAAAGAGAAAACACAAGTCGCCAGAAGATCAGTCACCTTCTTAGGAAGACTAATTTCTGCAAACAGTCTGACCTTAACCAATGCACAAAGGACCTCAATCCTGTCACATGGCAAACCAAAGACTGTACAACACATGCTAGCATTTCTCGGTCTGACGGGTTATAGCAGAACTCATGTACCAGAGTACGTCAATCTGACCCAACCTCTCAGAGACATGCTTGCGGAAGCAGGAAACAGAAACCTCACCGCTGAACTTATCTGGACCATAGAAGGCGAGGAAGCCTTCACCAAGACCAAGCAAGCCTTGGGACAAGCTGCCCATCTCTGCTCCCCAGACTAAAATGCTGACTTTCATTTGGATGTTTCTGAAACAGAAGGGATGATAAATGGAGTTCTGTTCCAGAAAAAAGGGGGAGAGAGACATGTGCTGATGTACCACAGCTCAAAATTGGACAGTGTGGAGCTAGGACAAACAGGTTGTGCAAGACACTTGGCTGCATTGGCAAAGACAATCAAGAAGACGGCACACGTGGTGATGTGCCATCCACTCAAAGTAAACACTACGCATGGAGTAGTGGCTTTTCTAAACTCACAAGCTTTCACTTTTTCACCAGTCAGGAAAATACAAATTGAAGAAGTGCTGACTAAACCACACATCACATATGTGACAGAGACAATTAACATGGCAACAGGACTAAATTCAAAAAACCACGACGCTCATGACTGTGCATTCGTCTCACAACAGGACCTCAAGATAAGGTCAAATTTGGAAGCAGAGCCACTTCAAGATCCAGAGCAAACCATATATAGTGACGGCTGTTGCTATAAAGGAGAAGAAGGAAATGTGGCTTCTTATGCTGTGGTGCAACAAAATGGGAAACAGATAATAACATTGGAAGCTTGCATCATTCCACAACCAGCCTCTGTGCAGCTAGCAGAAATAGTTGCGTTAACACAAGCGTTAAAACATGGAGAAGGCAAGAGAGTAAACGTATACACAGACTCAGCCTATGCTCATGGAGCAGTCCACATTGACGGTCCTCAGTGGATCAGAAGAGGTTTTTTGACTTCATCCAAAACTCCTGTTAGACATACTGAAGCCTTAAGAGCCCTACTAAAAGCTGTACTGCTGCCATCACAGGTTGCTGTAATAAATCGCAAAGGCCATCAGAAAACAGATACAGCAGTAGCAAAAGGCAATGACGCAGCAGATAAGGCAGCTAAACTAGCAGGCGGCTACATACAGCAAATGATTTGTCTAAACAGTGAGAGAGAAGGAGAGCTTACTTTGGAGAGCATTAAAGAAATGCAGAAACTAGCGGGTGCATATGAACAAACGCAATGGGTTCAAAAGGGTGCCGCCCAGACAGAAGGACTTTGGAGAGCACATGATGGCAGGCTAGTGGCACCAGCTAAGTTATGCCACATGCTGATAAAACAAGCCCATGGCCCATGACACATGTTGGAAAATTAAGAACAACAAGGGATGTCGAGGTACAATGGTGGCATCCATACATGAAAGAGATTTTTTATGTTATAAATTTTATGTTATATATTTTTAAATTTTGTGACAGAGTGTGACACCTGCAACAATTTTAATGACAAACGAACATATTAGTGTCCAATGGGTCGGTTTCCAGTTCCAGATGCTCCATTTAAGGAGATATGTATTGACTATACTGACATGGGAGCAGACAATGTTGTGAGAGGATACAGATATATCCTGGTAATGGTTGATCGTTTCACCAAGTGGATTGAAGCCATCCCCTGTAAAAAAGAGGATGCCAACTCTGTAATCAAATGGTTACAGAAGGAACTCATACCAAGGTATGGAGTGCCACGCTGTATAAGATCAGATAATGGGACACACTTTACCAGCCACAAGCTTGCAGAAGTAGAGAAATATTTCGGCATAACACACAATTTTGGCTCAATCTACCATCCGGCATCCCAGGGTCTGGTAGAGCGTGCAAATCAAACACTCAAAAGAAAAATTGCTAAAGCATGTTATGGTAACAAGCTAAAGTGGGTAGATGCTTTACCCTTGGCACTCATGTCCATGAGATCCTCACAAAGTAATCAAACATATTTGTCTCCACATGAGCTGTTAACGGGGAGACCGATGCCTGGCCCTCCAAGAGAAGGAGGGCATGGACCTGTTTTGGATCTATGGCAAATTGAAGTAGATGAATATGTCAGGGAATTGACTAAAATCAATAGAGCTTTGTCTACACAGGTGCAAGCAGCAGCAGAGGTACCTGAGGGACCACCAGAGACTCCTGTTGGACCAGGTGATTGGGTAAGGCTCAAGGTCCACAAAAGAAAGTGGTCTGAACCTAGGTGGACGGGACCGTGGGAGGTGATAGAACGCACTTCACACGCGCTCCGGGTAAAAGGTAAAACAGGAGCTAATTGGCACCACCTCACACATTGTGTACCCGCACTGGCGCCTTCTCGCTCTTTGGCAGAAGTTGGACAAGATCTGTGCCTGTTAGAACAAAACGCTAATGAATAATTATATTGTGAGTCTAGAAAAAGCATCAGAGGACAAATTGTCTTTAGATTACCTCCACTTTATACCTGTTACGACTACTTGCAGGTTCGTCTAAGCAAGCCGATAAAACCAGCCAACATTAAGCGAAATAGACAAGAAAATGAAAAAGAATATCTCTCTGTGGGGAAGCACTTCGGTGTTAGCCGGGGTAGCACTGCTTGCTGTCCTTATAGTACTCCCCTTGGCATGGTGGGAGTTTGGGCCGCATGAATCAAGTAAAGAACCAGATAATCTAACAACTAAACAATTCCAAAATGAGACTTCACCCCCTAACAACCTACGCATGAAACGCATGAAACGGGACGAAACCGTAGATATTAACAAAGGTGGAATTACTGTTACAGTAGAGGAAGGCAAGATCACCTCGTTTGAATTTGATGTAAACACCATGAAGTCTGTTAATGGTTTCCAATGGAGCACACATTGTGATTCCAACAAAGCCAAGTATCTATGTACACCTCCCTGTTATTTTAGAGATGTATTTGCACACTCGAACGGAGGATGGATTAATCTAGACCATCTTTTGGTTGAAAAATGGAGAATCATAAAACGAAGCCCATGTCAGTGCGGTGTGAATGGACCACCAAATCCTAATCCTGATCCAAGAACTTTGCCTGGTAATGGTCAGCCGACAAATTGTAACCCTGTGATCATCACGATCTTCAACCCCGACTTCACTGATTCTGGCCAGTACTTTTTAGGTATATCAAAGAATCCTAAAGACCCACTTTTCAGCTTCTGGTTGAAGGTAATCGAGCCTAGGAAGACACCCTATATATTGCATGCTTATTTGGCCAAGAAAAGGACGAAAGTGACTTATCTGAATGTCAATAGTCTTAAAGATACAATGGCAGCGGAGACAGGATATCAAGAGAAAAATGCATGGTTGGATTGGGTGAGATATTCTGCTGAACATAATCATCAGCCAAACTGTGTTGCATGTGCCACTGCTAGACCTAGTTTAGCAACTGTGCCATTCCCATTGAATCTGAGGAAAGACCCACCAGGTATTAAGTGCATGCTCGCATTGCACACCTCTCTTGAACCAAACGGCTGCAAATCATTAGCCTTGTTGTATCCAGTGACTAGACATGACATCATTCCACCCCCATTCAGAGCCTATGAGGGCGATTATGAGTGCATCAGGAGAACCAAGGGTACAGGCACTGAGGTAGGACATTTGAAAGGGTGTAATTCTACCATAGAGGTCACCTCAAAAGGGATAGTCTTGGAAACACCTATATCATTTATGTTATATGCCAGAGCTGATGTATGGTGGTATTGTGGTACACATGTCCTGTATCCAAATCTACCAGCAGACTGGGTAGGTACCTGTGCATTAGTGTAGTTGGTAATGCCTTTCTACATAATGCCATTTACTCCAGAAGAACTTACTGATCTGTCTAATGGAGAGACTCCCAAGAGTCGAGTTAAACGTTCTGTTCCCGGTGGAAGTTTCAGCTCCACAATTTACATAGACTCCATAGGAGTACCACAAGGTGTGCCCAATGAATTAAAAGCTAGAAATCCAATACTTGCGGGTCTGGAATCCATTTTCGTTCATGTCACTGTCAACAAAAATGTAGATTGGATTAATTACATTTATTACAAGCAGCAGAGATTTGTGAACTTCACCAGAGATGCTCTCACTGGGGTGCATGAGCAATTAGGGCGGACTAGCCTGATGACTCAACAGAACAGAATTGCATTAGACATGTTGCTAGCTGAAAAAGGGGGTGTCTGTAAATTGTTTGGCTCTATGTGTTGTACTTTCATCCCAAATAACACAGCCCCTGATGGATCCTTTACCAGAGCTTTGGAAGGACTTGACAGACTCAGCAAAGAGCTAGCATCAAACAGTGGGGTAGAGAATTACTTCACAGGCTCCCTGGAGCGTTGGTTTGGTCAGTATAAGATGTTGGTGTTGTTCATACCGATAATGATAGGAATACTAATCCTATGTGGATGCTGTTGCATTCCATGTATCCGCACCCTGAGCACTAGACTGATCACCGCTGCCCTGACCAAAGAGAAAGAGACTGAGAAAGGTCAGTTTTTTATGCAAGAGCAAACCAAGTTACTCATAGACTATGATATAGAGCAGGAACACGGCAGCCAGGAGGAAGATAATTTTGTGTGAATAACTCTACAAAGTGTTCTTTGCTGCCATACCGAAGCCACTGACTGTATTGTAGTTACAGTCTCTTACTATAGTTACAGTCTCTCAGTTGTATATAGATATTACAGTCTTATACAAACATTAAAGGTTTACTAATAGATACAATCTTTTACTGGAAGTGTTTTTTATTATACTGAAGCTAATTGTCTTTATACTGGAATAAAAAGTGAAGTTCTTTGTTTTTATACAGAAGGTATTTTTTATTAAAGTTGATGTTTTCTACCAAAGGTACTTTTTATGACTGAAATAAAAACAAGTGCACTAAGAATGTATTCTTGTACACCATATGCTGAATTTGTACACCACTCGGTGCCTTATATTTACTGGAGATTATACACACCATAAATGGTGTGTAAAGGGGGAATTGTGAAGTAAATTACTCCTGATTGTATTAATCCACACTGGGAGTCTGGGAGCGCAATGCTCTAGTTGGTTTATAAGGTACTATGAGATCTTTAAGATATGCTGGAGCCTGGCCATTAATTGTTTGTAAATCAGGAGAAGGATTTTGAATTATATTCTGTGTTTTACCGGGAGCCAGTGCAGAGCAGCTAATACAGGAGTAATAGGATGTGTGAAGTAAATTACTCCTGATTGTATTAATCCACACTGGAAAGACTATCATATGTATTTGTCTACCTCAATCAATATATATTGCTACACTACGAATAGGTTTCTGCACAGTTATGTATTTTCTGCACTGAATGTATTACAAACATAATAGGGGCATTTCCCCTTTAAGAAAACAGGTCAACAAACCATCACTTCCTGACTGCTGACGTAGGAGCGTGATGGCGCCAACGGTGACCAATGAGGAGAAGATCAACGCCTACTCCATGTATTAGATGCAATGTTTTACAACTCTTTGTTCACACTAGAGCGGAGTCGTCAGACAGTAAACTGGGGTTCTTTGAGCGTTCAGTCTGTGGAAACGGCGATGCGAATTGTGTCCTCAGCTGAGAGTATTTTCTGTGTTTGACTTATCACGTTAATAAATATATCGATTGAACCAGAGGATTGCTGTTTTGATTCGACATTCAAGCTCCGAGTTCTTCAACTTTTACCACCTTCAGATGCCATTTCCTAGTTCTTGTCAATACATGTGCCGCTGCATTTGGATCAACTGAAGAGTCTTAAGCGACTTTTTGGGACAACCTGATAACAATGAGTTGCAGTAATCCAGCCTTGAAGTAACAAATGCATGGACTAGTTTTTCTGCATCTTTCTGTGTGGACTAATGGGAGGGTGGCTGAGGGATTAGTTAGATATAACAAGATGTCATCAGCATATAGACTGATTTTTATGATGGTGCAAATTGGTGTTAATACCTGAAATGCTGTTATTCTGTTTTATGGCTGAGGTGAATGGTTGTAAAAATATTCCAGCCTTAATGCCACAGCTTTACTGTGTTTAGGGTCTTTATTTGGTTAAAGGATAAGTGTAATCAGTGCAGTACAGGTACATCTCAATAAATTAGAATATCGTGGAAAAGTTAGTTTATTTCAATAATTCAATTCAAAAGGTGAAACTTATATATTATTTGGATTTATTACACACAAAGTTTATTTGTTTTAATCTTGATGATTACGGCTTACAGCTAATGTAAACCCAAAAATCAGTATCTCAGAAAATTAGAATATTACATAAGACCAATAAAAAAAGGATTTTTAATACAGAAATGTCGGCCTTCTGAAAAGTATGTTCATGTGTCTGCACTCAGTACTTGGTTGGACCTCCTTTTGCATGAATTACTGGAAGCCCAGGTTGCTTCGATAGCGGCCTTCAGCTTGTCTGCATTGTTGGGTCTCATGTCTCTCATCAGGCGAGTTTGCAGGCCAATCAAGCTCTTTGATTCCATGGTCATTAAACCAGGTATTAGTACTTTTGGCAGTGTGGGCAGGTGCCAAGTCCTGCTGGAAAATGAAATCAGCATCTCCAAAAAGCTTCTCAGAAGAAGGAAGCATGAAGTGCTCTAAAACTTCCTGGTAGACAGCTGCATTCACTTTGGACTTGAGATAACACAGTGGACCAACACCAGCCGATGACATGGCTCCCCAAATCATTACTGATTATGGAAACTTCACACTGGACTTCAAGCAACTTGGATTCTGTGCCTCTCTACTCTTCCTCCAGACTCTGGGACCTTGATTTCCAAATGAAATGCAAAATCTACTTTCATCTGAAAAGAGGACTTTGGACCACAGAGCAATAGACCGGTTCTTTTTCTCCTTAGCCCAGGTAAGACGCTTCTGGCGTTGTCTCTGGTTCAGGAGTGGTTTGACATAAGGAATGTGACAGTTGTAGGCCATGTCCTGGATACGTCTGTGCGTGGTGGCTATTCACTGACTCCAGCCTCAGTCCTTGTGAAGCTCCCCCAAATTTTTGAATGGCCTCTTCTTGACGATCCTCTCATGGCTGCGTTATCCTTGTTGCTTGTGCACCTTTTCCGACCACACTTTTTCCTTCCATTCAACTTTCTATGGATATGTTTGGATACAGCACTCTGGGAACAGCCAGCTTCTTTAGCAATGACCTTTTGAGGCTTTCCAATGACTGTCTTCTGGACAACTGTCAAGTCAGCAGTCTTCCCCATGATTTTGAAGCCTGCTAAACCAGATTGAGAGACCATTTAAAGGCTCAGAAACCTTTCCTGGTGTTTTGAGTTCATTAGCTGATTAGAATGTGACACCGTGAGTCTACAATATTGAACTTTCTCACAATATTCGAATTTTCTGAGATGCTGATTTTTGGGTTTTCATTAGCTGTAAGCCGTAATCATCAAGATTTAAACAAATAAAGGCTTGAAATATTTCACTTTGTGTGTAATGAATCCATATAATATATGAGTTTCCCTTTTTGAATTGAATT
The DNA here is from genome assembly GCF_900634415.1 of Cottoperca gobio. NCBI lineage: Eukaryota > Metazoa > Chordata > Actinopteri > Perciformes > Bovichtidae > Cottoperca > Cottoperca gobio. The sequence goes on along the minus strand of NW_021166877.1, from coordinate 29,186 downwards.
AGTGAAATAAACTGACCTTTCCACGATATTCTAATTTATTGAGATGTACCTGTATATGCGGCAGGAATTTTAAGACTTTGACAGATTTCAGAGATAATTTTGAAATTCTACTGTAGTGCTTTATTCAGTTTATCTAAGGTGAATAGTTCCTTCAAATTCTCTTCCTGGGATGTGGAGTTTTGGGAGGGAGACATTCCTCAGAAAAACATCAGCGTTAGATTTTTCAATTTGTTGTTTCAATTGATTAGCCAATAGTTTACAGGTTTTATTACCAAATTCAAAATGGTCTTGACGGAGTCTAACAAGTTTGTATTCTGTTTTTTTGTTAAGAAGACTATTAAGTTCATGTTTGGTTTTGCGTAATTATTTGCTGATTATGCCTGTAGGTGTTTGAGAGGCTTGGGTATTGTAGAGAGAAGTGGATAAGGGTGCAATTCATTATTCATGCATTTATTCTTTATGCTGTTATGACGGCATGATCCGTCAATGAGTGTTAGGGTGCACAGGCACTCACTCCAAAAATAGGCACAAAAAAATTAAGGTTTTACCCCCTGTAAGATAAATGCCGACTATATCTATGTTGAAATATATATATATATATTTATGGTCAGAATAACATATGGATGGAGTATTTGATATTGCCATAGGAGAAGTGTGCCACTTACATATAAGGGACTTAAAAATGACCTATGGGTTATCCTAAAGTTAAATATGTTATCATTTTTATCATTTATTTGCTTGCTGATATACTGATATATAATAGTACTTGCGTTACAGTTAAATTAGGGTACAGCCTTTAGCACCCATAGTGGCCTCATTATAACCATGATTTTTATCTGTTGATTGGAACTGTGGGAAGGAAAAGGATGTTACTGTGAAAGGAGGGAGAATATTATAGTTCTCAAGAAAAGAATAACAACTCATGAGGAAAAGTAGTTTAAAAAAAAGAATATTGTAATAGTATCTTTTAAAAATATGTGTTATGCATTGTGATGAGTCCTAAATTCCTATTTAATCTATGAGTTTATTTAGGTAATGACTTGAGAAATGTTTAGGGGGCGGTGTGCAACTTCCTCTGTGTAAAGAAGGCTCCTTAGGTGGCAGCTATTTTTGGAAGGCGAGAACTGAAGGAATGTATGTAACATAGAAGTAAAGGTTGTGTAAAACTTTTGACATTGAAAAAGTGGTTGAACTTGAGGATGAACTTCTGCTCACAGGTTTGGTTTGAGGAAGAAACAATAAAAAAAACATCCGTCGGGAACGCGCTTGCAGAACTTGTTAAAGGATGCGCAAGAACGGGCCTGGGGATATAAGGGGACGTTTTTTGGAGTTCAGGAGGCTAATAGGGATCAAATCAAATCAAATCAAATCAAATTTATTTGTATAGCCCAATATCACAAATTATACATTTGTCTCAGTGTGCTTTACAGACTGTACAGGTTACGACATCCTCTGTCCTTAGACCCTCGCATCGCACAAGGAAAAACTTCCTAAAAGAAACCCCAAAATTAAAGGGGAAAAAAATAGAAGAAACCTCAGGGAGAGCAACTGAGGAGGGATCCCTCTCCCAGGACGGACAGACGTGCAATAGATGTCGTGTGTACAGGATAAACAACATAGTACAAATACAACATTTGACAGAAATTATGTGGTGGAAAAAAAAGAAATAGAAAGTTTGGATGAATCCAGGAAAATGTCAATAAGGCTTCCCGGTGTCCAGCAGGACCAGGTCAGCAGGCGCTGTCACGATTCATGATCCTGACGTAAACTTTATCAGAGGCAACCTGCCACATGAGAGACAGACACTCCGGGGATGATACCCCGGATGGTGAGTTAGTAACATACATTTACATAAATGCATACAGATAGAGAGGGAGAAGAAGAGAGAGGGAGAGAAGGAAGAGAGCAGGGAGGTGTCCCCCTGCAGTCTAAGCCTATAGCAGCATAACTAGGGGCTGATCCAGGGCAAACCTGAGCCAGCCCTAACTATAAGCTTTATCAAAAAGGAAAGTCTTTAGCCTACTCTTAAATGTGGAGAGTATGTCTGCCTCCCGAACACAAACTGGAAGCTGGTTCCACTGGAGAGGAGCTTGATAGCTGAAGGCTCTGGCTCCCATTGTACTCTTAGAGACTCTAGGAACTACAAGTAACCCTGCAGTCTGGGAGCGTAATGCTCTAGTTGGTTTATAAGGTACTATGAGATCTTTAAGATATGCTGGAGCCTGACCTTTAATTGATTTGTAAGTCAGGAGAAGGATTTTGAATTCTATTCTGTATTTTACCGGGAGCCAGTGCAGAGCAGCTAAGACAGGAGTAATATGATCCCGTTTCCTTGTTCTAGTCAATACACGTGCCGCTGCATTTTGGATCAACTGAAGAGTCTTAAGCGACTTTTTGGGACAACCTGATAACAATGAGTTGCAGTAATCCAGCCTTGAAGTAACAAATGCATGGACTAGTTTTTCTGCATCATTTTGAGACAGGATGTGTCTTATTTTTGCAATGTTACGTAGATGAAAGAAGGCAGTCCTTGAGATTTGTTTTATGTGGGAGTTAAACGACAGATCTTGATCAAAGATGACGCCAAGATTCCTTACAGTGGTGCTGGAGGCCAAGTTAATGCCATCCAGAGCTTCTATGTCATTAGAAAATGCGTTTCGGAGGCGTTTAGGGCCAAGTATAATAACTTCAGTTTTGTCTGTATTTAACATCAAAAAGTTGCTAGACATCCAAGTTTTTATGTCCTTAAGGCATGCTTGAAGTTTAGCCAATTGATTGGTTTCATCTGGTTTAATTGATAGATATAATTGGGTATCATCCGCATAACAATGAAAGTTTATAGAGTGGTTCCTTATAATATTGCCCAAAGGAAGCATATATAAGGTGAATAGAATCGGTCCAAGTACAGAACCCTGCGGAACTCCAAGACTGACTTTGGCTGTCATGGAGGATTTATCGTTAACAAGTACAAATTGAGATCGCTCAGATAAATAGGACTTGAACCAGCTTAGTGCGGTTCCTTTTATGCCAACACAATGTTCCAGTCTCTGTAGTACAGTCTCTGTAGTAGAATGTCATGATCAACGAAAGCAGCACTGAGGTCTAACAAGACAAGAACAGAGACAAGTCCTTTGTCTGATGCCAATAGAAGGTCATTGGTAACTTTCACCAGTGCCGTCTCTGTGCCATGATGAACTCTAAATCCAGATTGAAAAACCTCAAATAAACTATTATTATGTAAAAAGTCACACAACTGTTTTGCGACTGCTTTCTCAAGGATTTTAGCGAGAAAGGGTAGGTTAGATATCGGCCTATAGTTGGCTAAAACCTCTGGATCAAGACTAGGCTTTTTAAGAAGTGGTTTTATTACAGCTACTTTAAAGGATTTTGGTACGTAGCCAGATAATAGAGACAGGTTGATCATATTTAATAACGAAGTGTTAATTAAGGGTAAAACTTCTTTAAACAGCTTAGTTGGAATCGGGTCCAAAAGACAGGTTGATGGCTTAGACGATGAGATTGTTGAAGTTAGTTGGTTAAGGTTGATTGGAGTAAAACAGTCTAGATATATTTCAGGAGTTACAGATGTTTTTAAAATTCCAACAGTTGAAGTTAAGTCAATACCAATTGAGGTCAGGAGGAGATTAATTTTGTCTCTAATAATTATAATTTTATCGTTAAAGAAGCTCATGAAGTCGTCACTACTGAGAGATATAGGAATAGAAGGCTCTGTAGAGCTGTGACTCTCTGTCAGCCTGGCTACAGTGCTGAAAAGAAACCTGGGGTTGTTCTTATTTTCTTCTATTAAGGAAGAGTAATAAGCTGCTCTGGCATTACGGAGAGCCTTCTTATACGTTTTAAGATGATCTAACCAGACTAAACGAGATTCTTCCAATTTAGTGGAACGCCATTTACTTTCAAGATTTCTCGACTTTTGTTTTAGTTTGCGGATTTGTAAATTAAGCCATGGAGCTTTCTTTTTCTGTTTTATGATCTTCTTCTTTAGAGGAGCGACAGAGTCGAGTGTTATTCGCAGTGAGGCTGCAGCGCTATCAACAAGATGATTAATTTGGGAGGGACTAAAGTTAGCATTGGAGTCCTCTGTTATATTGATATTGAGTCCTGGTATTGAATTAAGTGCTGATGGAATCACTTCCTTAAATTTAGTCACAGCACTTTCAGATAAACATCGAGCGTAGGATATTTTGCCTACTGGCTTGTAGTCCAGTAACAGGACTTCAAAAGTTATTAAAAAATGGTCTGATAAAAGAGGATTATGTGGACACACTGATAAACTTTCAATTTCAACACCATATCCCAGAACAAGGTCCAGAGTGTGGTTTAAACAGTGAGTTGGTTCATGTACATTCTGACTGAACCCAATTGAATCTAATATTGAGATAAATGCATTATTAAGGCTGTCACTATCAACATCCACATGAATATTAAAGTCACCTACAATAATTACTTTATCTGTTTTAAGGACTAAATTTGATAAAAATTCTGAGAATTCAGATAGAAATTCAGAATACGGACCAGGAGGGTGGTACACAGTAACAAATAAAACTGGCTTTATTGTTTTCCATGTTGGGTTTGAGAGCGTAAGAACAAGGCTTTCAAAAGAGTTATAGTTTAGTTTAGGCTTAGGATTGATCAAGAGGTTTGAGTCAAATATGGCCGCAACTCCACCTCCTCGGCCAGTACCTCGAGGAATGTGAGTATTAATATGACCAGGTGGAGTAGATTCATTTAGACTGACATATGGACAGGGATGGGCAGCAAAGCCCTAGCACGCTTGACACAAACAGATTCCACGATTCCTAAACTATAACGAGACGTATGAAACTCTGGCGAGATAATTAAATTTTAATTAACTAAGAGCTCATAGAGATTAATGAAGTTACAGAATAGTAAACCAGTTGTGATCGTTGAAAAGCCACAGTTGCATTTTCAGGAGAAATCAAATCGATAAACAAAAACTTTAACCGCTGGAGCTAGAATAAAACTAAACCAAATTGACCATCAATGAACCTGAAAAGATAACGGGACTTCCAATAACCAAACACTTCGGAGAAGCTATGGAGAATAACTTTCGGTCGGCACCAAGGTGCTTCTGGAAAGCCATCCGGCACCTCAGGAGGGAGAAGCGAGGAACCATCCAAGCTGTGTACAGCAAGGGTGGGACCCTGCTGACTTCGACTGAGAAGGTTATCGGCCGGTGGAAGGAGCACTTTGAGGAACTCCTGAATCAGACTAACACGCCCTCTATGATAGAGGCAGAGCTGGAAGCTGATGGGGGATCATCGTCAATTTCCCTGATGGAAGTCACTGAGGTAGTCAAACAACTCCACAGTGGCAAAGCCGCAGGGGTTGATGAGATCCGTCCAGAAATGCTGAAGGCTTTGGGCGTTGAGGGGCTGTCTTGGTTGACACGCCTCGTCAACATTGCGTGGAAGTCTGGGACAGTGCCTAGGGGTTGGCAGACCGGGGTGGTGGCCCCCCTTTTTAAATAGGGGAACCATCACCCCGGTCAGAGAGTATGTGCCAACTACAGGGGTATCACACTTCTCAGCCTCCCTGGTAAAGTCTACTCCAAGGTACTGGAAAGGAGGGTTCGGCTGGTAGTCGAACCTCTGATTGAAGAGGAACAATGCGGATTCCGTCCTGGTCGTGGAACAACAGACCAACTCTTTACTCTCGCAAGGATCCTGGAGGGGGCCTGGGAGTACGCCCATCAGGTCTACATGTGTTTTGTGGATCTGGAGAAGGCGAATGAGCCATTACCCCAAGTAAAGGAGTTCAAGTACCTCGGGGTCTTGTTCGCGAGTGAGGGGACGATGGAGCAAGAGATTGGCCGGAGAATCGGAGCAACGGGGGCGGTATTACAGTCACTTTACCGCACCGTTGTGACCAAAAGAGAGCTGAGCCAGAAGGCAAAGCTCTCAATATACCGGTCGATCTTCGTTCCTACTCTCACCTATGGTCATGACCGAAAGAACGAGATCACGGGTACAAGCGGCCGAAATGGGTTTTCTCAGACGGGTGGCTGGCGTCTCCCTTAGAGATAGGGTGAGAAGCTCAGCCATCCGTGAGAGACTCGGAGTAGAGCCGCTGCTCCTTTACGTTGAAAGGAGCCAGTTGAGGTGGTTCGGGCATCTAGTAAGGATGCCACCTGGGCGGTGCAGCACGATGTTGGTTATCAATATAATTTTACCAAAAACGATCGTTTGGACCTTTGGCAATGACACAGGAGTGTTTTTTTATTTTATTATTACTATTGATTACAGGATTATTATGAGGCTTCATTGGTGAGTTGGCTCAAAGTTATGATTTTAATTGCTATTTTGAGGAGCTGATTGTACCTACTGTTGTGATTTTGATCTCAAACTCTAAATAGATGAGATTCTAAGATTTCTAAAAAAAATGTGGCATGGGTACGACATCCAGCATGGTGCACTGTAAACAATACATGGCGAAATAAAACTCCTGCTGGACCCGCGGGCCGTCCACACGGTAAGAGGTTAACTAACCAAAGCCGGAAATACAAAAAGCTAACAAGTAAAACAAGAGAGGGCGCATGCTATAACAATACAAAAGGTAAAAAGTAAACTGCATTTATTTGAGATCTCAAAGGCACCAGTCCTACAGAGCACTGGCGTAGTATGTAGGAGGGCACAGATTGGAAGAGAACACACAGACATTTTATACACACTTGTTCCCTTGACTCTAGTGACTGAGTGATAAACACAGCAGGGGACAGGGGACAAACTGCTGATGACCTATAGAACAATAAAACATCAGTCAATAGGTGATTGATCAGCACATCTGTTATTTACTGTAAACAAGCAATAAACCAAAGATGATCTCTCTGTTAGATTAGTTCCTTTTGATGTTTGTAAGGTCATTCCCTCCAATCTGATGAACCCAGTCCTGGGAAACTCAATCCTTTTATCTTTGGGTATATATATGCATAGACATTTGTTTCTTGGAGCAACATAGTATCCTGACCGTCTCTTTGATAACAGTTATTGTGCTGCCTATTTCTATATTTATAGAGTTGGGACATGTTTTTTGGCTCAGAGTGAGCGCTCCTTAGTTTGTTGGTTTGCTGTGGGCGTGTCAGAGTGAGCAGCTTTCTGTTTTGCGAGGATCTTTGTTTACGGAGCTAGATCAACACGTGGAGCAGAGACGTCAAAAAAACTGTTTAGAAATGGTACACTAAACCAAATGGCACACCCAAGATTCTTTCTCAGAGAGTTAATCAGTATGTAAATCTAATGAGAGGACCATATGTGTCCTGTCTTACAATGCCTCCCCCATTATAACAAGAAAAGGCAGTTGACCCTGGCTTTATAAGGGAACTTGTAAAGTTGTGCAAATTAATGAAGAAAGAGAAGAGAAGAGAAATAGGCAGATCATCACTTGTAACATTATTAGAACATTATTTAAACAGTAGACATTTAAATTGCTATTACAGAGGATTAAATCAACAATCACAAAGGAACAAACACACAGACAGGATACGAGGGGAGTGAACCTTTACAAAATAAAGCAGGAAACAGAAAGTACAACCTGATTGTGACAGCTCCCAAGTATACTTTATACCTTTTTGAATTTCAGCTATATATAATATATATATGTATAATATATCTAATAAATATGATTAATATATATATATATGTATAATATATATGTATAATATATATATATTATATAATATACAACATCCAGACTAAGAATGGTTCAAAAACGACTTCATGAAAGAAAGGGAAAGGAAAGGAGAGACCCTGCCCGGAGGAAGCCCGGGGCCCCCGTCCGGAGCCAGGCCCAGAGGGAGGGCCTGACAGCGAGCGCCTGGTGGCTGGGTTTGCCACGGAGCCCAGTCGGGCACAGCCCGAAGAAGCTACATGGTGCCTCCCATCCATCCATCCTGTGGGCCCACCACTCATGGGAAAAACCGCTGGGGTCGGGTGCGCTGTCACACGGGTGGCAGTGATGGTCAGGGACCTCAACGGACCAGACCCGGGCAGCAGAGGCTGGCTCTGGGGATGTGGAACGTCACCTCTCTGTGGGGGAAGGAGCTGGAACTAGTGTGGGAGGTGGATCGCTACCAGTTGGATCTGGTGGGGCTTACCTCCACGCACAGTCTTGGCTCTGGAACCATACTCCTGGTTAGGGGTTGGACTCTATTCTTCTCCGGAATTTCCCGAAGGTGTGAGGCATCGGGCTGGGTGGGGATACTCACTAGCCCCCGGCTTAGCGTCGCTACGTTGGAGTTTACCCCGGTGGATGAGTGGGTCGCCTCCCTACGCCTTCGGGTTATGGGGGGGAAAACTCTGACTGTTGTTTGTGCCTATGCCCCAAACTGCAGTTCAGAGTATTCGGCCTTCTTGGAGACCCTGAATGGAGCCCTGCAGGGGGCTCCAGTAGGGGACTCCGTAGTCTTGCTGGGAGACTTCAACGCACATGTGGGAAACGATGGAGACACCTGGAGAGGCGTGATTGGGAGGAAGGGCCTCCCTGATCTAAACCCGAACGGTCGTTTGTTGTTGGACTTCTGTGCTAGTCATGGAATGGCCATAACAAACACCATGTTCGAACATAAGGATGCTCATAAGTGCACGTGGTACCAGAGCACCCTAGGCCAAAGGTCAATTTTGTAATCGTATCATCTGATCTGAGGCCGCATGTTTTGGACACTCGGGTGAAGAGAGGGGCGGAGCTGTCAACTGATCACCATCTGGTGGTGAGTTGGATCAAGGGGTGGGGGAAGACTCTGGACAGACCTGGTAAACCCAAATGGGTAGGTCGGGTGAACTGGGAACGTCTGGAGGAAGCCCCTGTCCTGAGGATCTTTAACTCACACCTCCAGCGGAGCTTTTCAGACATCCCTGTGGAGGTTGGGGGCATTGAACCTGAGTGGGCGATGTTCAAAACCTCTATTGCTGAAGCTGCGGTGATGAGCTGTGGTCTCAAGGTCTTAGGTGCCTCAAGGGGCGGTAACCCTCGAACACTGTGGTGGACCCCGGTGGCCACTAGACAGGTCAATTTATGACAAACAACCACCTGACCCACAACAAATTGCAACAAAAGGTTTCTCAGTGGTTTTCATTCCTACTGGATATACTGATCAACAGAAAAAAAGTCTACCAAAATCAGACCTCCGGAAATGGGTTAAAACTCGGTCATTTCCAAGACCGGGCTTCAAAATCACTAAAACAGCTATAACTTTAATAATTGTGATAGAAACATAATTATTGGTTCTAGTCCATGGTTTTAAGGGGTGGGCAATCCACTGGTGTCATTTAATTTCAGATCTGGGCAGTATTTAACCTGAAATCCAAGATGGCGTCAAAAAATTAGGGGCGTAAAATCAATAAATTGCCCATATATTATATATATACATATATATACAATGATCTTTGAATGTGAAACTTCATCTGTAATGTTATGTATTACATGTTATGTCAGGTATATCGACCTGTCTACACAGCTGAGTGGACAGCATGGCCTACTATCACACTGTCAGTTTTATTTGTTTTGTTAATCAGAAATACTATTATGGAATGATTTTTAAGAGTAGGTTTATGTGTGACCATAGAAATAGTTATCTAATAACAAAATCCCAATTCAGACAACGGAGAATAAAATGCCACGGCACAGTACAGAAAAAGTAGCTATTGTGACTGAATAGCGCTAGCATGTCTGTCTAGTGTGTTAGTGGATAGCTTGCTAGCTACAGCAGTTTACTAACTAGTTCTTCAAGTAGCCACTAAAGTCACTCTAGAATCAAATATTTACAAGATACACAGATTAATTTGGTGAGACCAGGACTGAACCGCTGCATACAAACAGATCCATCTCTATGACTGAGACATCCACTGATGCAGTTGAAAGCTACGGAAAAGCTAGTTAACCACACCTTGAGTTGGAATTGTTTTATCACAGAGAGAAATATAATTGTATTTATTTAAAAGTCAGATCATTTCTTAACTCACTAGAGCTCCTCCATAGTTTTTCTTTTTTTTATGTTGGAGTATTTGCAAAGAGCTCACTGCTTCAGTTTAGATCAACATTGATATTTTTATCACATTTTGATGTCTTCCCTGTATGCACTTCATAACTGATATAAGCAAGAACTGTAGTGGCATCTTGCACTTTCCAAAAATGTATTATGTTCATAAAATTAAAAAAGTTAATCTCAACAAATCTTTAATTGTTTCTGGAAAAGCTCAATAGCAAATATGTAATAGACAGTATTACTGTTCTCTAAGCACCGTTGTGGCTAAGTGCATCATCAACTTCTGTAACTGGGCACAACATCAGGTCCATGTCAAACATGTTGCATCAGTGAGACTCCACTGTTTCCACTGAGGTATAAATAGCAACTGTGCTCAGAGGATTAGTGGGAGAGAGCAACAGCCTCTCACCTGGACCAACATGAGACACACACACACACACACACACACACACACTGTTGTAGAAAGTTTGTATAGAGATGTTTAATTAAGTCAGAGGCCTCTGTTCACATTGGTGTGTACATATGGCAGTGGAGTTAATAAATAATAGCAAAATCTGAAATAATTCAGAGATATTTTCATGGTCTCTAATTACATTACATTATAGGTCATTTAGCAGACGCTCTTATCCAGAGCGACTTCCTGTGACCTATCAACAATTTGGGGTTAAGTACCTTGCTCAGGGTCACAAGGTGGCCACCTTGGTACAGAGCTTTTTAGCCTCTGTCCTCCATTGTTTTTTGGATTTCTGCAAGCAGACACACATAGTTAGAGACATTTAGCAGCTACAGACACATATACTTCCCTCAGGAGTTGATGGAGACCAAAAACAGAGCGAAAAGAGAGATTACATTCTTAATTCTACTAAATTAGTTCAAACTAAACTAAACCCCACAATAAATAAGCTATTTAACAAAACAATTAACAATTACAGACCTTAGATATTTCCTAACATCAAAGATAAATTATAATCTATTTAAACCATTCAATTAATGCCTTGGATTACAAAATCATCCTTTATAGGGTACTTTCTATTAGGAAGTGGTTGTCCCAAACCAAACCCATTTAAAAGAAAATGTTTTCACTGCTGTTGTTTAAAAGATCTTCTTTTAAACCTGCCTCCTTGAAGGATTCATTTAGGATTCAATTTAGTCCTAGTGTAGCTCTAATCCTCCCCCTTGCAACCAGTTTAGTTTAATCCAGAACAAGCTAAATCTAGGACTATTTTAAGATGAGTCTGTACAGGTCGTTTAGAGTTACAACAGCTTAAACAGGCATTTTAGTCTGGGACTAGGTTTAAACTCTGTCTGTGAAACCACCCCATAGTTGTTTCAGGGTTTCAGGTTTTATTTCAATACTATTTCTCCAATAGCTTGTTTGCCAAAATTATCTTAGACAACACAGACCAACAGTTTGACATAAAGTGCCATTTCAAATCTGGCATAACATCTTTCATTGCACAATAAACAATATGTTTAAAAGTTGTGTCTTTGACACCATCTGTAAAGCCTCCGTTAACCCCTGTCATCTACCACCTGCAGTCCATTGCAATACATTTCCTGATGGAGTTGTTAATGTGTCTCAGGTAGACCGACTCATTCTGCATCTGAATGCCTGATCAAGATGTATGACGAGACGGGTCACTCACTTTAGCATTTGCGGCGGTGCAGCATAGCTGCTAAGTGCTTTGCATTGAGGTGATATTTCAGACTTGAAGTGCTCCGATGGTTCGAACATTCTTTGCAACAGGAATCACACAGAACGGAGCATCAACAGTTACATCCGGGAGTTTGTTCATGTAAACTTTCCATTCACTGGGCCAAGTAACGTTTTCTCATCCGCTTCATCATGTTGACGAGGCTGACGTAAAGAGTCAAGGGGCGCGATTAATCTGCGTTAATCTTTATGTCATTAATTAATTGAAATGAACGCGGTAATTCGACAGCCCTAATTCTTTTATAAAAAATAAATAAATTGCAGCCCCCCATCCCACACAAGTCGGACAGCACCCCCCTCTCGCACAGCACTCCGACAGCACCCCCCCCCTCAACTGGAACTTTTCATCAGGAAACGGGTGATTTGTGTGGCATCAGTGAAGCAACTGTTTGTAGAATAGTTCACAAAGTCTGCAAGGCCATTTGCGAATTGAGGAGTATTTATATAAAGTTCCCTGATGCTGCTGCCCAAGCCAACAATAAAGTGCAATTCTATGAATATGGCCACTTCCCAGGAGTGACTGGCTGCATAGATGGATGCCATGTTCCCATCAAGTGTCCATCAACTCCTGATGCTGAGGAGTACAGGAACCGTACAAACTGGTTTTCCATCAATGTCCAGGTTGTATGCAATCCTAATTTAGAGTTTTATTTCATTTTTTGCTCATGAAAGTCTCTGGCTAACTTTTCATGCATGGTCATCTTCTCTCTGGGATGCTACAGCTGATGTGGATGGCACACACTCACTGTGCCCTGGCTCTTCCAGCCTGTTCAGATTCCTTTCCTCTGGGAATAGAACGCCATTAGAAACACAAATATAACCATATGGTCCACAGTCATTATTGAAGCCAAAATGATAAGTTTAAACATTTATTTGATTTTGATTAATTATGTATAAAAACAATCAAATATAGGAAATAGGAATAGGCAGAATATGGTGTTGATTGTTTATTATCGGCACGTGTGGTGCACACCCCTTTTTTGACCATCAGCTTATTGATCGTATCAGCTGGTGTATATAACAGGGAGTTGTCATTAAGACAGCGTCTTTTTTGGTTTGGTTATACGTTTTTTTGACAGCTGTGTTACACTGAGAAAAAGAAGATTTAAGTTGTTTTGTTTTATTGTAAGTTCACCCCATCCCTGCTTCACCCAGTAAGAATGACTCTTTGTTTGTAAAAGGAAGAAAAACATAATATGATGGAGTCTGAATGAGAAAGAAAATTAAAAGTGACAAAAACAAAGAATGCAGTGAACTCTGTATGATGTTTGAGCGCGTCAACCAAGACGCATTCCAGAAAGGACAGGAAGGAGCAAATACGAGGAAAGAAAAGTTGCTCCAATATTCATACTCGTATAATACCAAATACCTATGTAAATGTATGTACAGTAGTATTATGTTCAGTGGTGTGTGTGCGTGCCACTGTGCTTCACAGATCAGCAACATGAAAGCTGTGGAAAAAGATAGACTGACGGGACTATAATTACCTGACAACGAAACTAATTAACTTTCAGTGGTGTATTTACCTTTTGTGCTCAGGTCTTCATCTGAACTTTCTACATGGTCATCGTCTGGTATACCACCCAGAGGTCGCTGGTGCTCTATAATTCCACACTGAATTCATTAGTTTCGTTTGTTTCTGGTGGTCCTCCACCAGTCTTAAGTCGCTCTCAAGCTTTTTAAAGCCAGTTTAAGGTTCTTCCACAGAGTCTATAAAGGCAGATATAATTCTACATAGGATTTTGGAAAATATAAATTTGAGAGATATGAAATAATTATAGTATGGTTTTTACTTTCTATAATTGGATGGTTGGACACAATTTGCTTTAGTAGCGTTTATTTATATTCACAAAAGTTTTTGGAACATATTCTTTTTGCATCCGTCATACTTCTATCTCTAAATCCACATCAGAATTGGTGTTATTGAATCCATTCCGGGTTTTCATGAGCACCATTACACCAACAGCATGTGCCCATACTTAACCTAATGAGGCTTAACCAAGGTGTTCTCCTTTAGTCATGCTTACCTTACTCCAAGACTTTATAGTCTGTGACTAACTAAGCCAGGGGTGGGGAACCTCCGGGCCGCACACGGCCCGCGAGACCATTTGATCCGGCCCTCGAGACCATTTGATCCGGCCCTCGAGACCATTTGATCCGGCCCTCGAGGTAATTCATAAAACGCACGCAAAAAAAATCCACCATCAAAAAAAACTAGACGCCAATATTTTAAACGGGCGACTGACTGTTTTTCCTGGCCAAGGTCAGGGTCCTTGAAGTAAAAGGCCAGTGGGTCTAGTTTGTGCGGACGCACTTGCGATATATTGCTGCATGAAACTTGCCGAACTGCATGAGCTGAAAGGATGAGTGCGTTTGTATAAAGTTAACGCTCTTTGGCGGAGTTTGGTCCAACAAGCAGCTCTCTGCAGAGCGGAACATACAAACATGAAAAGATAGATAGGTAGACCACCACACCAAGAACAGACTATTCCACCACTGCTGTGCAATTATCACTGCCATGTGCAATACTCACTTTATTTTCTATCAACCACTTGGTACTTATATTATTTTGAGTGTTCACTCACTCACTCACTCACTCAATACTTCTGAAGGGAACCAGCTGCTCGTCCACCATCACCTCGGGCCCTGGGTTGTAGAGGTCGGGCAGCCGGTCTACCTATGTCCCAGATCTCTCTCATAGCCGCCAGTTTGTCCGTGACATGTCTCGCAGGTCTCGACTCACGGTCGTCGAACCGTATCAGTCTCGAGTAGGTGTGAAACACTTTGAGCGGCATCGTGGCTCGGAAGATCGCCCTTCCGCTCTCCGCGTCCCATAGACTAGCCGCGGCCTCGCCTCGGGACCTGTAGATGCCCGCTAGGATCAACAGCCCTGTGTAGGCGCGCAGCTCGGTCACGGTCATCTGTCTCCAGCCGTTTCCGTATTTCCAAACCCCTGCCAGGTTTGTCTCCATTGCCGGTGTGACAAACATGTGGAAGGCGGAGATGATGTTGCGCGCGTTCGACACCGCGTACGCCGTGGGCCGAGGTGCCATTGCGCCGGGCACGCGACACCGTTCCTCTCTCAACGTCGTCCGGTCACAGCGGGGTGCCTTGGGCTCGAACAAGCGGAGGGCTGGGAAGGCGAGAAAGGCAGGGTCATTGTGACCCGCGAGGACGACGGGAGGGCTGGGGATGGTGAGGAAGGCGAAAAAGGCATGGTCATTGTGACCCGCGAGGACAACGGGAGGGCTGGGGATGGTGAGGAAGGCGAGAAAGGCAGGGTCATTGTGGCGACCACAGTGGGAAGCCTCGGGCTCGAACTAGCGGAGGGCTGGGGAAGGCGAGAAAGGCCAACGGGAGGGTTAAGCAATACATTTAGGGGATATTACACAACCTTGCAATGGAAATATAGTGGTCACTACTAAAACAGTGGGGGTTTTGTAAAAAAATTAACTATTTAGCGTTATCAACTTATGAACTTATTATCAACGTTATGCTAATGATTGGTTAAATATATGTTCAATTTCATCATTCATTAACTCTGAAATCAATATGATAATTTTTATGCATTTTACTAAAAAGTTACATTTAGATTTTGAATCTTAGACATTTATTAAAATCGTAAAAATAATATTTTGAAGAGTTGGAACAGACACAGTTTTGGAAAGAAAACATGAACATTATTAAATGTTTCTAACTCTGACTTTGAAGCAGTTCTGTAGAATGGCCCACACATTCATCAAATGGACACAAACAAGGCTAATACTCTGTGCTGCATGTGAAAATAGGCAACAGCTTGCTTAAGACATATCAACTTTAATAATCATAATAATAAACTTCATTAGTACATGATTTTATAAACAAAACTTTAAATGGTGATGATATGTCTGTTTTGTGTTTGCAGCTTGTTCCAGGGGCACGTTCACTGCAGTGCAGCTGGACCAGCTCCGCTAACATTAGTTACATTAATTGTGATCATTTACTACATTGATACAAAAAATACAATACAATACAAAAATAAAATAAAATAAAAAAACAATTATAAATTAATTACATCAGTGTTTAAATGATTCATTAAAAGGGGTATTCCACTGATTTCATACTACCCTTCCATGCCGTTGGGGGTCCTCTTCATTAGACCCTCCTAGCCTGTCACAACCTCGGACACAGGGAAGGAAGACTCAAATACACGACGCCAGAAACAAATGTAAAGTGTAAAAAAAACAATACTTTACTTAAAAAATCAGATAATCAAACTCAAAACACTCAACAGGAGGATATTCAAGCTTCTCAGAAACATAACACTTCTTGACTCACTGGTTCATTGCACATGATATAACAAGACGAACTGGCACAAGACAAGGGGAGACAGGACTATTTATACAAGAGGTGAGTGGATACAGGTGGAAACAATCAGGGGCGGGGCAGACGCTGACAATGGCGGGAAACCACACGAAGATAGGAAGTAAAGGGATCTGGATTGAGAAACAAGAGGTAGGTACAACATAAAAATGCTCTTATGCATTATCACTCCATGTCCCACAACATCTGTTACTGCTGTGGTGTTTCAGCCTGATCTGACAGTTCACATATATGTTGCTGATGGAGCCAGAAGAGGACGGTTTCGGGGCTGCGGACAACATGTGTTCTATAGGTATGGTATAGGTATACTGAATAGGTATGACATGTAAGCCCCCCCTCTATTCCTTCTGTTTGTTGTGCATTGTGTATGCAGCTGGCTTTAAGTAGCCATCACTGTCTCAGCCCGCAGTGAAATTAAGCATTTCATATATCAAGAAATGACTGAACAAATAACACAGGACACAGGATTAGAATGTGGAAAATGTTTTTTATTTCACTGTGTCTTGAACACATCAATCAGCAACCATGGACAAGGCTGCATTATAGACGAAGCACAATGGGTGTTATATAAAGTTATTATTTTTTCAATAAAAAACATTTAATTATATGCATCAGATGTATTTTCGGAAACTAGAAAATAAAATATATTTTCAAAGGTGTTGTCCACTTCTTATGTCATAGGGAATATTTAATTACTATATTATATTCTATATTTATATTTAGTTTCACTCTTCTGTTAATGTATTAGCACTCAAATAACACACGGCTTTGACTCGGTGTGTTTTCCTCTCAGCCAATCAGCAGCGTGACTCTCCGGCTCCTCTGGAGGCACAGCAGCCTATTAAGATCCACTTAGTGCTACTGACGTCATAAGCTGCTTAGTACAGCAAGTGAATGGAGGTTGTTTACATCAATGTTGGACTAAAAGATATTGCAGACATGTTTTTGTAGAAACTAGAATATACTGACCTGAAGGAATACCCAGGAGTTCTCATAGTGTGGAAGTGAAGTCTGGAGTTTGTGAGAGACCTGAGCAGCCAGGATGGAATGCGGCGGCCAGGTAACTGCTGCGTCATCAGTAGCATACATATAATGTTGTAAAGTGTTGTGGAAAGGAGGCATGAATAGTGTGCTGATGATGGTGGACCAGGTGAATAAGGTAGCTCTGACTACAACATATTTAGTTTTTCATTTCGATTGTATTATAGATTTTCCAAGCCGGACAAACCTAAAAAGAAAAACAGTCTTACAGTACAAGGACATAGCTATCGCACAGACAGACAGACCTGTAGGGGGGGTTCCATTTAACATGTAGTGTAACCACAGGAACACATGCATGCACATGGTCTTACATCAGCACATGCTTTACTCCAACATCTTTTTATTTTAAATACATATTATAAGCTTTACTTTACACAATAGTTGACACCCGGAGGGATATTATGAGTCAACTTATGGCGTTATTTTTACCTCATTATGTCCAATGAACCACGGTTCTGTCTCACCAACAATCAGCTTTGTGCAGCTGTGAGCAGCTCTCACACCTTTGTGCACACACTGCACTGTGAATACCTTTACAGTGGGAAAATAAAGATTCATGAAGCCTAGTAAAAGTATCAAGTAGATTGGCAATGTTAAATTATTGCATTCATTATGCATCCTGATGCATTAATACCAGAATGTCAAGGTGGAGTACTTTAAGTACAGTTGGGTAATTTAATGTAACAGTAACAGTATAACAGTAATACAAGTGGATCGGCATAAATCTCAAAAGTGCAATGTTTCCCTCTGAGATGTAATCGAAAAGTCGGAAGACGGAAATACTGACGTACTAAAGTAACTCAAAATTGTACCTAAGAAAATGAGTTACATTTGACTACTTCTCTTTTATGTGAAGAAGTACGTTTGTGTCGTTCTCCTCTCCAGCAGCACACAGCGAGGTGTTGTATTCACCTACTTTGACCCTCATGGCTCCTTCACTCTCAATCAACAGGCCAATCCCCTCCGCCTGTGTCTGATCATTGGAGCTCACAGGGAATTAGTTTTTTGTTTGTTGGTGAAACAATGGGCCTGTAGGCACAGACAGTTGGAAGTAGTGTAGCCAGTGTAGTTTTTTAGCTCATCATAACTATACCGAGCTGTTGTTTGTTGAAAACTATACTTTTCAAATCTTCCTGTCGCCGCAGATCCACACTGACACTCCTCTCCAAGGATATCATACAAACACACACATGTGCAAAATATTAAAGGAAACATCAGTATATTTACTTCTAGCAGAGCTAAAAGGTCAAACATAATTAATTTGTTTTACTAATTTCAGTATAAGCTTACTGGTGTATAAGTATGCAACAAGCACCCATATTTCGTAGGAACGATAAAGAAAACGAATGATATAAATAAATATAATCAGATACTCAAAATAAAAATGACTATCGCCCCATCACTCATTTGAGACTTCAGAGAAAAATACTTAGGGCATACACACACACACACACACACACACACACACACACACACACACACACACACACACACACACACACACACACACACACACACAAACAAGCTTTGTTGATACAGTACAAATGAAAACATGCATGACAACAGTTTAGTGAAGCTCAAATTTACACACATCAAAAGTGCAGCTGCGGTGTCCTTCTGTCCCAGTGTTCACCTAATGTTGGCACTAATGTAATACATCGTAATATGTTCCCCTACGTTGTCCTTCTTCCTGTTGGTTTGAAGGAGCCAGATCAATGCGCACACATAGTGTGGCTTTATAACTTTCAACACTTTTCAAAGCAAGCCTGCTGCATGTCTTTTGGAGGTGTTTGATTCCATAGACCAAACTATAGGAAAGTGTGACTTTTATCTATGTTTCTCCGGTACAATGACAGGTGACCCCCCGGCTGCTGATGGCTGTGGGCACAGCTGTGATTGGCTCCCTACAGTTTGGCTACAACACTGGTGTCATCAATGCTCCTCAGAATGTGAGTATGTCGTTGTGTGAGAGACGAGTGACAAGTGAGGAGGAAAAAGGACTGCAGGAAAGATATAAAGAAATGTGCACTGGTGTTGCCGTTGACCCTGTGTTAACCTACATATGACAAATAAAATTTGAACTTGAACTTGGAAGGTATTTTAGTTAAAACTGAATACATGTGGTACATTCAATGCCTGCACCACCAGCATGTATTCAGAGAACTGAATTAGTTCATCTTGACTGAAAAGATTCCTCTCAAACTTTGGATTTCACTGTTGAAATGTAAAGATGCATGAGCAACACTCCTGGAGAGCTTAAAATCCTAGAAGTGCTTCTGCTTAGTAAACAAAAGTGCACCACAGGTTTGGTTTCAGAACAAAAACAAAACAAACACACCAAAAGCAACCCTATAATTTCTTCAATTTAAATAAAGTTATATAAGCAATTTATTACCAGGCTTTCAATATATGTAAGTATACCAGCAACCACTGTCTTTAACTGTATCATTTAAATTATTCATATTATATATATGAGAATTATATGAAATAAAAACAGCTAATGCATTTTACGGGAACATGCACATAACTTAAGGCTCTTTCATGAGCTCTGAGAAGGCTTCCTTCAAAGCTGCATTCAGTCCCAACAACCTCCACCACAAAGAAGGGCGGTAAAATGCAGCTAAAGGTAAAATAACTGAGACTCAGAGAAGCATTTTGTAGAGATTCTGCCATCAGTGGACACAGGAGCACATATTCACTCTACATGGTTTCTTCATTTAGTGTGCAGCCGCAGACACTTTTCAATTATGTCAAACGCAAACTTTATTTAGTTAGTATGTAGTTCATCTCACACACAGATTCTTGTTTAGTTGCATGTCTTTTGCCTCTGGAGATGGTCTGACAGATATCAGAACCGACAGGGAGCAGGTTAATGAGATAATGCAGCACTTGGTTGGAAGCATTAAGGATTAAGGAGCTCAAGTTTACCAGGCAAGTTAAAGATGTTGTACTTGAAGATGGACTTCTGCCTAAACTCATGGGACCTCTTTAGTAACTATCAACATCACTAATATGTGATGACCCAATGTGGAAAAATCCCAAACAAAGTAGAATCTTGAAGAATAGTATGCTTCCTGTCCAATCCAGGCTCCTATGCATTTTGACATCAGTGTTTGGGTAAGGCTTCATTGTTCCAGGAAAAATAGCTATTAAAAGTGGGAAATGTATATTCAAGCTCATAGGTCAGGAAATTAACAGGAATAATGTTGTTTGGCAAATTAGCGTGCTAGCATTAGAAAATTAGCACTATGTTAGTACTTACTGTATTACTTGGCCTAAGTATTGGACAGTTAAACATTTGACCTGCAAGTGGTAAAAGGAGGATCAAAGTTAGAAGGGTGCATCCCCTGGGAACCATGAATGTCTGGACCAAATGTCACGGCAATCCATCCAATAGATGATGAGATATTTCATCTATGTGAACAAAATATCCACCTGATGATGGTGCTACAGCGAAAGTCACTGAAGTCACTGTTGAACTAGCTTGGACTGAAGTGGTGGACATCTGTTCTATTTACACATTGAGTCCACTGTGTGTTATTTGGTCTAGATCATTGAGAGCTTCTACAATGAGACGTGGAGCAGCAGGTTTTCAGAACCCATCTCTCAGACCACTCTCACAGCTCTGTGGTCGCTCTCTGTGGCCATCTTCTCTGTGGGAGGAATGTTCGGGTCCTTCTCCGTCGGCCTCTTTGTCAACCGCTTTGGCAGGTAATACTCTTCCTATGGCCAGAATCCTCATTAATCACACCTTTCCTCTATAAAGACCATTAATGATTACTCTTATTGTCTCTAAAGGAAGAACTCCATGCTCATGGCCAATGTGCTTGCCTTTGTTGCTGCTGCGTTTATGGGCTTATCCAAGCTGGCTTCTTCCTTTGAGATGCTCATCATTGGACGTTTCATAGTGGGTCTCTACTGTGGCCTCTGCACCGGCTTTGTGCCCTTGTATGTTGAGGAAATCTCCCCCACATCTATCCGTGGAGCATTAGGAACTCTGCATCAACTTGGTGTAGTGATCGGCATTCTAATGGCACAGGTGAGATCCTTAACTATTCAACCATGACTGCCCTCTTCAGTAGCTTTAGAATGAGAAACAGAAATCTCCATGTATTGCAATAGTATCACTATTTAAAGCTTCACACTGACGATGCACATGGACTCCAGATGGAGATACCAGCTTAAAAAGTTGCAACCCCACACAGAAAAGTCACAGATAATTCCTCCGCCCTTTTCACACAAGGTATAGTGGTTAACAACAGGAGTAATTCATCAACCCGTCACAACCAAAAATATCAATTCATAATCTAGAAATTTGGAGACCTCAGTGTCTCGAAGATTCACCATCATTGCGGTAAGACACCTTTGTTAACAGGCTACCAGGTAACAAGCTACCTCAGTGAGTCCACAAGTTTTCTTGCGTCAGAGAAAAGAGAAATCTGTACATCCATGCAGAATATTCAGCATGAGAGAGGCGACTGAATGTAGAGGAGAACATCGGTACACTAAGATCCGGTATGGACAAGGCTTTACAACAGCTAAATGGATACTGAGACATTGGTGGAGAAGTGTCCGTATACCCCCGTATGAAGAATATATGAGAAGGCTGCTTGAACATGCTTCCTGTTCACTGCCAGCCTGTCTGTACAACCAATGGAAAATATGTCAGCGTGTATTGTTGTTTAATTTCTCTTTCATTGCTTTCTACTTATTATATTAAGTATTATCCCTTTATTGTACACGTGTACAAAACAATGGAACAAGACGAGGATCACTAAACAGGAGACCTATTATACATACGTGTATAGGTCTCCTGTTTAGTGATCCTCGTCTTGTTCCATTGTTAGAACTTTCAATGAAAAAATATTCACACTTAGTTATGTATTCAAATATAGCGAGACTTAAAGAAACGTCTTCATGCCTTTGTCTTTAGTAGACTTGATTATTGCAACGGAGTCTCTGTAAAAAATCCACCAGACAACTGCAGCTTATTGAGAACACTGTGGCCCAAGTCCTTACTGAAGAGCAGAACGCATCACCTACAAAGTGTTGGATGGTTAGTGAGCCACCCACAGCTCTAACATCCTCTGGGACCGCTTTGCTCCCCAGGGTGAGAGCCAAACATGCATAAGCAGCTTTCAGTGTCCATGTACCGCTGATTTGGAACAAACTTCCCGAACACCGGACTTCTGCCACTGCTGAGGTCCTATAAAGATAGTGCATTCTAGTACCACTAAAACTCTGGGATGTTGACTAGAATGCACCATGTTTATATGCACAGACTAATCATTAGTCATAATGTGATTACGGTATTAATGTGAGTAGGGCGGAGCCACTACATTGTTATTATGCCAATGTGATCATGCCAACTGACAGTCATGTAAACTCATCAATCCACACACACAGCAGTCTCTTGTGCACAGTAACACACTCCACATGTGACTCACACATTCTCTAACAGAGTCTCCACACACACACACACACACACACACACACACACACACACACACACACACACACACACACACACACACACACACACACACACACACACAGTAGTGTGTGTATATAAATGTAACAACATACAAATGTGTTTTTGATAAAAATTAGTATATTACATTTATTTAAAATAAATATTTGTGTGTGCATGAGAAATATATTTGTGAACCTTGTTTTCATAGGAGGAAACAATAACTATTTTTGTGTAGAGAGTCGTTTAAATATAAATCATAAAAACATTTGAGTTATGGCAATACTCAATGTACTGCATAGTGTTGTGAGCAGTGCGTTGTGAGCAGTGTGTTGTGAGCAGTGCGTTGTGAACAGTGTGTTGTAAACAGTGTGTTGTAGACAGTGTGTTGTAAACAGTGTGTTGTGCGTGCAGATCTTTGGGACTGAGTCCGTGATGGGGAACGCCTCCCTGTGGCCCCTCCTGTTGGCTTTCACTCTGCTGCCGGCTGTGCTGCAGTGTGTCCTACTGCCCCTTTGCCCGGAGAGCCCCCGCTACCTCCTCATCAATTGCAACGAGGAGAGTAAAGCCCGCAGCAGTAAGACACAGACACACACACACACACACACACACGCACACACACACACACACACGCACGCACGCACGCACACGCACACACACACACACACATTACACACATTTAAAAAAACACACAACTAACGCAAATTACTTATCTCTACTTACCTCTTAGTATAGTGGAATAAGCTTAGTAATACTGCATCTTTTAAACCACACAAATTATGCCAAGCCCACCTGGCAACCTCCCTCTGACCTTAGATGTAACTTGAACTCAGTACTGTCTTCCAGTCTTGGTAAAGCTGCGGGGGACTGATGAGGTGAGTGAGGACATGCAGGAGATGAAGGAGGAGGGTCAGCAGATGATGAGAGAGAAGAAGGTGACCATCCCAGAGCTGTTCCGCTCCCCCATGTACCGCCAGCCCATCTTTGTGGCTATCATGCTGCAGCTCTCACAGCAGCTGTCTGGAATCAACGCAGTAAGTCTCATCTGCCAGTCGGTATCATCTAATATATATTACAAGGAAGTACATATGTGATCGTCCTGGAGTAGATTTTTATTCCTCTCTTGGCAGATTTAACTCAGCGCTGCAGCTCCACTGCCCTGTCACCAGCAACATTCAGTGTGGCAGAGTCCAACACTGTCTGTCCTCCCCCCTTTCCATAACCTCTGAGAGTTAACCAGAAGGGCCAACCATTCAGGACACAGGGACCCTCAAAGTTTACCTGTATTGAACTCAGATATCTTCTTCAACAACAAACATAACAGTATGGTTATATGATTACTAGACAGCTCACAGATTATGCACTATTCCAAAACTTTTGGTCCAGATTAATAAATGTACAAGTAAGGTGTTTTGTTTGTTCTTTAAACTTAATTTGAAAACGTGCTCAGAGGCATGCACAGCAACGGAGTATATATATAGTTCATATATAGTGTACAGAAGATACATCCCATCAGGCCTGAAGGCCTTGGGATCCCCCAGAAAGAGGCTTGTGTACACACACACTCACTGCAGCAGATGTGAAGTAACTGTTCCCTGTGTTCTGCCCTTGTGTCTAGGTGTTTTACTACTCCACTAGGATCTTTGAGCGAGCAGGCGTGTCCCAGCCTGTCTACGCCACCATTGGGGCAGGAGTGGTCAACACGGCCTTCACTGTGGTTTCTGTAAGTCACAGAAGCACCAGAACAAGCCTCCGCTGTGTAACTTCCCTTTATAAGATTCTCTCCTCCTGTGCAGTTGTTTGTGGTGGAGCGTGTGGGCAGGAGACCGCTTCACCTCACTGGTTTGATGGGAATGGCAGTTTCAGCAGTTTTTCTAACGGTTGCCATGGCGTTGTTGGTAAGTGTTGTAGATCATCTTAACTTAATCCATTAGGATTTTTAACGAAAGTGACTGATAGCCTCTGTGCTGTGTTTTTAAGGACCAGCTCAAATGGATGTCCTATGTCAGCATTGTGGCCATCTTCAGTTTTGTAGCCTTTTTTGAAATTGGCCCCGGCCCCATACCCTGGTTCATTGTGGCCGAGCTCTTCAGTCAGGGGCCCCGGCCTGCTGCCATTGCAGTTGCTGGTTTCTCAAATTGGTCTGCCAACTTCTTGGTGGGGATGTGCTTCCCGTATGTTGAGGTAAGACAACTTTCATTTCAAATTATATTGTCATTGTACCTTTATCTTCAGTGCAGATACTACCTGTCTTACTACTGACTGCACTACATGTACATACTGTAGCTTGTGTCCACGTTTTGCCTTTGATGTCCTGCAGCAACTCTGTGGTCCATACGTCTTCATCATCTTCACCGTCCTGCTGCTTGGCTTCTTCACCTTCACGTACTTCAAGGTTCCAGAGACGAAGGGCCGCACCTTTGACGAGATCGCAGCAGGCTTCCGGCAGTCCGCTGGTCAGGGTGCTGACAAGTACTCGGCCCCTGAAGAGTTCAACACCCTCAGGGGGGACGACCCCGACCTTTAGGCTGCTGTACGTGCAGACACTCACGGGAGGCAAAGTCTTTACTACTTTACTTACTTATTAATGTTAGGGCCAGTGTGATGTTAGGGCTTCACTCTCCAGACTGTAATAAAGACATGAGGATATCACTTAGTGACTGTGGGCTCAGTCTGTACGAAGGCTGTTCTCAGCACATGCTAATAAAAATGGTTTAAATAAAGAATAATTTGAGGGAGTGAGAGGATGGGTTATGCTGCGTGAGTGGCACGGTTTCTATTTAGTTCTCCCCTCTCCTTTCTTCTGCTCTGTAGGTGTGGGCGCACGTGTGTGTGTCAGCTGCGAAGCCCCGCCCTTTGCAAAACGGAGCGAAGGAGAGAATGTGAATGCGCAAAGTAAACAGTACAAACTGAAACGTGCACATAAATTAGATCAATAGCATAAGCGTTTAGTTTATTTAATAAAAGAGCACCTGTCAATGTGAAAAGTGAGTTGTGAATAAAATAAATATATATTTATTTTTAATTCGAGATAAAAAAGAAAAAGAACTTGAATTTCAGGCAGGGTGCTGGGCTCCGTTGGCAGGGCGCTGCGCCAACGGAGCGCCCCTTATTTTGAAATTCCAATGTTGACAGGTATGGCAGGGAGAACAGGGAGAGGATGGACAGACTCTTCCCTCTGCTGGAGAAACTTGTTGACAAATGAAATGTAAATTAATTGAAATAAATAATATATATAATGATGAATATATTGTGTATTTAATTTACATGAACTATAAATGAAAATTAATGAACACTTAATTGATTTCAAGGTTCAAGGAGGTTTATTTTGTACATATGATTTATTAATTTAGAAAAGGGATTATTTAATTTAGAAAATTACCTATCAATGAATGGAAATGAATGATCGAACAAAGACAATGATTGAATGATTATTATAAACAGAAAAATATTATAAAACAATATAACATTTACAGTATATGGGTGATTCTTCAACTATTGTCATTTTTGTGTCCCTGGCAGAAATAAGAAAAACATTTCCTATTTTTTATTTTTGGGACATTCACTTAACACCAAAAAGAACATATACAAATTAAATCATAGACCAGTCATTATTTTTATTACATAAAAAGTGGCATTTTATGTGTTGTTCTTGCTGTATATCACTTGTCCCTGAGCCTGATTTGTGATATTCAAACCTGCTAAGTTTTGAATTTAATATTGACCTAATATTAATTGTATGTGCAAATGACACATAAATGGCCATTTTAATGAAATGTATCATGTGTTGTAAGATATTAGTATTTCATGTCTTTTTCTATAAAAAGAACACCTGTCCCTTGGGGTCCCTGTCATTTCCATCACACCATGTAAAATGTGAATTTGGTGAGTTTTTAAAAAGTTTTTAAACTTGTGATCACAGCCATAGTCATGTGACAGGAGAGCACATGGCTGCAGCACAAAGACAGCTCCATGAAGGGAAGTGATATAAGATAAAATCAAGTGAAATATTTGGTCAATGGAAAATATGTTTATTGGCTGTCATTTCCAAATAGCTCATACATCCTTTAAATTTAGAAATAATAAGAAAAACAACATTTACTATTGTCTATTTTGTGTTTATTTAATGCTAACTCTAAAGAAGACGTTAAATTAAATGTCAGTGGGGTAGCTGTTAGAGTGAGGTCCAAAAATATATCTGCAATTACTATTCACCGACAAGAGACTACCAAAGAGAATGAATTAGGGACTTTTTTTGTTTTGCGCTAAATAGTAAGTGCAACATTTGCAACTTGCTTGTAGGTTTCAGCACTTTCCAGCAATATTCTGCCATATGATTTTATCTGCTTAAAAGGTTAAAGTTTAGATGATGAAGTGCTTTTTTGTGTCAGGGACAATAAAACTGAACATTGTTTTAAAATGTTTTTGTGAACTGTTATTTCTAACACAAGCAGTCATTTCCGTCACATAATGTCATCCCCAACACATATTTTAATTAAAAATGCATACAAATTGAGATAATCCCATTAAAAATGTTTTGTAGTTTGGAAAATTGTGCAGTTATAAGTACTATTAATTAATATGTTTTTGAAAACACAAGGTATATTAAATCTTTTTTCATTTAAAAAGATTTCATTTTTTGTGGGGTGATGGAAATGATGATTTTTAATAAAATCACAAAAATGGTATATTATTTAAAGAAATTCAGCATAGCCACTATCAGGAAGTTGTAATACACAGGATGTAGAAATATAAACATATTGAAACATTTCTCTAAATACATTACATTTTTTCTAAAAAAAAAAGTTCCAGACCAAAATGGGCTGTAGTTGAAGAATCACCCACATACAGATAAAGTTTGCTGCTGGACTTGGATGGGCTGCCACAATAAAGCCCCTGGTGTCTCCTGATGCATCATCTGGGGTGGTCTCCAGAGTGTGTATGAGATGCCACTCCACCGTATAAAATACATTATGCGCCGGTGATAAAGCATATCTTCAATCAAGATTGAAAATTTAAAAAAGAAAAGTATTATCTCTGGGAAAAAATGCTAAAGCCGTCAACTGCGCTTGATAACTTCTGAGAGTTGCTAGGCGACGGGAGCGGCAAAAGGTAGGGGCGTGAACAGCTGGTGACGTACCAGGAAATCCCCCGTAGACCGGACAGTCTCATTTCGTAGACCGCTCGATTCAGCCTTCGCGGTATACGGAGGACCCGGCCTCTAAAGACCACGAAGGCTGCGTCCCCCGAAGGCTGCAGCCCATATCTGTCAGCCTTCCCGTTTTTCCCGGGATTATCCCGTATTTTTCCTTCTATCCCGCAGTCCTCCCGTTTAAATATTTTCCCGTAATTATCCCGTATTTTTAACTTTTCAAAAATAAAAATAGGCCTAATTTAAAAAAGTGTACATGGTAAAGTGGCCTCTGGTAAAGCAGGTGGCAGTATTATGTTTAACTTTAGCTGAAAAACGTTATTCGCCAGTGTAATAGCAATTTAAATGTCTACTGTTTAAATAATGTTCTAATAATGTTACAAGAGATGATCTGCCTATTTCTCTTTCATGCATTTGCACAACTTTACAAGTTCCCTTATCAAGCCAGGGTCAACTGCCTTTTCTTGTCGTAATGGGGTAGGCATTGTAAGACAGGACACAGATGGTCCTCTCTTTAGATTTACATACTGATTAACTTTCTGAGAAAGAATAACTGTTATCAAGGAGACGGTCAGGATACTATGTTGCTCCAAGAAACAAATGTATATATACCCAAAGATAAAAGGTTTGAGTTTCCCAGGACTGGGTTCATCAGATTGGAGGGAATGACCTTGCAAACATCAAAAGGAACTAATCTAACAGAGATCATCTTTGGTTTATTGCTTGTTTACAGTGAATAACAGATGTGCTGATCAATCACCTATTGACTGATGTTTTATTGTTCTATAGGTCATCAGCAGTTTGTCCCCTGTCCCCTGCTGTGTTTATCACTCAGTCACTAAAAAGTCAAGGAAACAAGTGTGTATAAATTCTCTATGTATCCTCATTCAATCTGTGCTCTCCTACAGACTACACCAGTGCTCTGTAGGACTGGTGCCTTTGAGACCTCAAATAAATGCACAAAGACGACTCTGTCTCTATCACCATTTATTTGACTTTATATACATCTCTCCAGAGTAAAGCAGGAAAACTTCAACAACACCAGTAAACACACAGAAGAAGTAAACAGGAACAATAACAAAGAAGACAAAAAATATGGATGAGTCACAGTGAACAGGAGATGGATGGAGAAGCAGTTGTACCTTCCGAAAAAGTTAAAACGTTATGCAAGTACCTGCCAAATGGGAGAAGACCTTCCCTTATTTAATAAAAAGCAGAGTTGGGCAAACTCATGCTTTTTGTAAAGTGTGCCATTCAGATTTTAGCATTGCACACGGCGGAATAAGCGATGTTAGTCAGCATGAAAATTCGTCCAAGCACAAGCACGCCAAGAGGCACAAAAACATACACTATCAATGACTTTTGTGACAAAAACTGTTTGAGGCAAACCAAGTGACCAAAGCTGAGGGAAAGATGTCAATGCTTT
>NW_021166876.1:185000-252590 GCF_900634415.1 Cottoperca gobio | reverse complement strand
CACGTCCTGCACACAACACTTCCTGCACACCCTGCACAACACGTCCTGCGCACACAACACGTCCTGCACAGTCCTGCACGCAACACGTCCTGCACACGCAACACGTCCTGCACACGCAACACGTCCTGCGCACGCAACACGTCCTGCGCACGCAACACGTCCTGCGCACAACACGTCCTGCACACAACACTTCCTGCACACGCAACACGTCCTGCGCACACAACACGTCCTGCGCACACAACACGTCCTGCGCTCGCACACTCCTGCACACAACACGTCCTGCGCACACACGTCCTGCGCACACAACACGTCCTGCGCTCGCAACACGTCCTGCGCACACAACACGTCCTGCGCTCGCAACACGTCCTGCGCACAACACGTCCTGCACAGTCCTGCACACAACACGTCCTGCGCTCGCAACACGTCCTGCGCACACAACACGTCCTGCGCTCGCAACACGTCCTGCGCACAACACGTCCTGCACAGTCCTCACCAACACGTCCTGCGCACACAACACGTCCTGCGCTCGCAAACACGTCCTGCGCACACAACACGTCCTGCGCACGCCTCTGGAACATTAAGAATATTAAACTGCTCGGACACCAAAGACCTCCAAACAAAACAAAGTGAGATGTAGAAACTTTATATTTATGATTTTAATCAAACTCCTGCTGAAACATGAAATCCTGAAAACGATGAAGTTTTGTATTTTTTATATGAGAAGTGATGAAGAGGAGTCTCGTTGGAAATCCTGTCATCGTGTCCTGACTGCTTTTGTTTTTCTGTTTCTGACTGTGCTTTGGATTTATACATTTTATTTTTTTTTCTTGAAGGGTTGCTGGTTTAAATCCCTGAATGTGATGCAGAGATGAGAACATGAGAATGCAGACACGAATTATCTTGTATAAGTATCAATAATATAATAATCATAATATAATAATAATAATAATAATATAGAACTATTAATGTGCTTATAAATGGGAAGTGCTTCTGTCAAATGTTTCAAATTTCCAATAATTTCCCATAAAATAAACTTTTGCACTTTTATTCTAGGGAATTAGAATGTAAACACATTATTATCTTTATTGTTGTTTGTAAAAAGTGATCTTTGTCTACATAAAATGTGATTTACAGTATATTAATAATAAGAGTATACAGATTAATTTACTGGCTTTCAGTTCTTTCAAGGAAATATTATTAATAATGATAAATAAATATGCAATGTAATAGAACTATCTGGGTACATTTGTGTTGAGACCTTTTAAACAACTCTTTTTTAATTTATTTTTAAAGTGTTAAGACAGAGGGGGAAACGTAATATCTTGAAAATATTCTTAGTTTCGTTTATTTTTTCCTCAGTATTTGTGTTGCTGCCACGTTTACATTTTGAATACATTTTCTAGTAAAGATGTCTGTTTTTAATAAATACACAAACTGTTCCTCGTTTCTTCTTCTTCTGTCTTTGTGTTATGTTGTAGAACCCGCCAGGGGGCAGCAGAGTCTGAGAGGAAGACATAACAATATGATACATATAATGATGAATACTGCTAAAGTATTAATACCACATGATACAAGTAAAAGTCCTGCATGTAACATTTGTCTCTTAAAAATTATCTCCAACTATTTAGATAATCGTTAAAGTCATTTTTAATGCAGAAAAATTCATCTTAAATATGGAGATTTGCTGCATTTATATAATCTGATATCTTTTGGGTTTTTAAAACAAGACTTGAGAAACGGGACATCTTTCACTATTTTCTGACATTTTACTGATCTAGAAAACTATCAGCAGATAAATGGCTGAAAATGATCGTGAGTTGCAGACAATCGTATAAAGTGAACGCTTTGAGCTGCAGCGTAGTGGAGGGTAAGTATACAGTTCTCTCACTGTTCCAGTGTGTCACTGAGGTGTGGTTTAGTGAAACAATCCTCCTCCTCTTCCTCCTCCTCTTCCTCCTGCTGCTGCTGGTCCAGCTGAAGGACCCGGCCTTCCTGCTGTCAGGGACGGGAAAAACGCGTGAACACCGCAGAGGAAAGTACAGAATCCTTTCTTTCAGATAAGACCAGCTGCAGGTGAGTCTGAACTGAACCTTATTGTTTGTTGAGTTGGGCCTCGAGGTTCAGAAGGACAGCGTGTTGCCTTCACTGTCTCAATGTTTTCTGCAGAGCTCTGGTAGTTTAAAGAGTGTGTGTAATGGAGCTGCAGTGTGTGTGTGTGTGTGTGTTGTTTCTGTTGGCGGACTGAAGCAGGCTGTGTAACATGAGGAGACGTGTTTTCCTTCAGCTTCCAGATGTTTCTGTAACGAGACGCTTCCTGCTCACATTTAAACTTTGATGTGTGGCCGTGTGAGGACACGGAGGCCGTAAATCCTCCAGGGCGGGATGTAGAGTTCAATCATCGACTTTTAAATTCATTCTACGTCTAAATAACCTGAAGACAGATTAAAGGTTGAGGATGAATTAAGCCTTAGGAGTCTTAAGGAGAAATTAAGCCTTAGGAGTCTTACGTAAGGAGAAATGAAGCCTTAGGAGTCTTACTTAAGGAGAAATTAAGCCTTAGGAGTCTTAAGGACAAATGAAGCCTTAGGAGTCTTACTTAAGGAGAAATTTAGCCTTAGGAGTCTTACTTAAGGAGAAATTTAGCCTTAGGAGTCTTACTTAAAGAGAAATTAAGCCTTAGGAGTCTTACTTAAGGAGAAATTTAGCCTTAGGAGTCTTACTTAAGGAGAAATTAAGCCTTAGGAGTCTTACTGAAGGAGAAATGAAGCCTTAGGAGTCTTACTTAAGGAGAAATTTAGCCTTAGGAGTCTTACTTAAGGATAAATGAAACCTTAGGAGTCTTACTGAAGAAGAAATGAAGCCTTAGGAGTCTTACTTAAGGAGAAATTAAGCCTTAGGAGTCATACTTAAGGAGAAATTAAGCCTTAGGAGTCTTAAGGACAAATGAAGCCTTAGGAGTCTTAAGGTCAAATGAAGCCTTAGGAGTCTTACTGAAGAAGAAATTAAGCCTTAGGAGTCTTACTTAAGGAGAAATTTAGCCTTAGGAGTCTTACTTAAGGAGAAATTTAGCCTTAGGAGTCTTACTTAAGGAGAAATTAAGCCTTAGGAGTCTTAAGTACAAATGAAGCCTTAGGAGTCTTACTGAAGAAGAAATTAAGCCTTAGGAGTCTTACTTAAGGAGAAATTTAGCCTTAGGAGTTTTACTTAAGGAGAAATTTAGCCTTAGGAGTCTTACTGAAGGAGAAATTAAGCCTTAGGAGTCTTACTGAAGGAGAAATTAAGCCTTAGGAGTCTTACTTAAGGAGAAATTAAGCCTTAGGAGTCTTACTTAAGGAGAAATTAAGCCTTAGGAGTCTTACTGAAGGAGAAATTAAGCCTTAGGAGTCTTAAGGACAAATGAAGCCTTAGGAGTCTTACTTAAGGAGAAATTAAGCATCAGGAGTCTTACTTAAGGAGAAATTAAGCCTTAGGAGTCTTACTGAAGGAGAATTAAGCCTTAGGAGTCTTACTTAAGGAGAAATTAAGCCTTAGGAGTCTTACTGAAGGAGAAATTAAGCCTTAGGAGTCTTACTTAAGGAGAAATTAAGCCTTAGGAGTCTTACTTAAGGAGAACTTAAGCCTTAGGAGTCTTACTTAAGGAGAACTTAAGCCTTAGGAGTCTTACTTAAGGAGAACTTAAGCCTTAGGAGTCTTACTGAAGGAGAAATGAAACCTTAGGAGTCTTACTTAAGGAGAAATTAAGCCTTAGGAGTCTTACTTAAGGAGAACTTAAGCCTTAGGAGTCTTACTTAAGGAGAACTTAAGCCTTAGGAGTCTTACTTAAGGAGAACTTAAGCCTTAGGAGTCTTACTGAAGGAGAAATGAAACCTTAGGAGTCTTACTTAAGGAGAAATTAAGCCTTAGGAGTCTTACTTAAGGAGAACTTAAGCCTTAGGAGTCTTACTGAAGGAGAAATTAAGCCTTAGGAGTCTTACTGAAGGAGAAATGATATCGGTATATCAACAAAACTCTGATGTACGGTATGTGCAAAATTCTTTCCCCTAAATGCAGAGAACATCTCGTGTCCTGCAGTGGAGTCAACGTTATCATACTGACTGTTGTCATGACGACATGAAACACAATACTTCGTAAAGCGTATTTACTTTAATGTAACGTGTTCAAACAAAAAAGAGAAATTAGATTACAACCCGACTTTTTCACAAGTTGTAAAACAAACTTTAAATTAAATGTGTGTTGAAGGTTCGACGCTGAACAATCGCTGGAAATGCAAACAGTCAGACTTTGGGATCGTCGTGCTTTTAGAAATATATCTTGTATCTAACATTTTAAAGTGAACGGCATCACTCTGAGGCACGAGGTGCGCTGGATTTAACTTCTATGAAAATCAAACAGGAAATTTACTGCAAAGCGTAATAAAGAATAATCCAAAGAGATGTTATACCCATAGAATACTGTGTGACACCGACCTCTTCATTACATCACAGGTATTCAGTTCAGTGAGACATCGAGTCTTCACCCCAACACTTCTCACCGTTTACTTTGGACTTCACTGGAAAGTAGAACCTTTAATGTAGAAGAGCAGAGTCATTGAAACTGCTGCAACTTTTACTTTTGAGGAAAACAGACGCTTTTTTCTGCGACTGCACCTCACACACACACACATTGTTATACTCAAGACTGTAATACGCCTCCGATTCTAGATCAACGGTATAAGAAGGTCAAAGGTCGCAGTATGAAACACAAATGGTGGTCCTGACCTGCAGTGTGAAGCTGCAGATGTCTTTCCTTCTCCTTCACCTCCATGAGATGAGAAGGAGAACACATTCAGTGATTTATTCAAACCGTGACGCTAGTAACTTTGTTGAAGTCGTCGCTCCAGTGTCGACCTCTGCTCTCTACCTTCTGTTTGAAATGTTTTCTGGATCGTCCCTCTGTCCTTCCTGCGTCGTGGCTGTGCAGTTCGGACGATGTGATCGGCAACGTGCTGCGAAGGTGTTGAGAGATGTCTCTACAAAACTTCTCTCCGCCCGCCGCACAGCAGGACGCCAAACGTGTTCCGTTGAAAGAAAGCCGCCTGCACTTACACCCGGCTACAGAATGACACCACGGTGGATGTTATTGATGTGGTCCAGTGTGTCTTACGCTAAAGGAGCTCCTAGCATCGCTTCAAACCTCAACCCCTTCAAACCCTTCAGGCTCGTTCAGACTCCCTGCAGGTGAGTTAAAGACTCTGAGCTCCACAGGAGCGTCCACGCAGGAAGTGGACGCAGTTGTCCACCAGCATACCCTAACCCAGATTTAACAAGGCCAACGCTGTTCTTTTTGTTTTTCCACTTTGTGGTTTGGACCACGTTGTTGTGGACTCAGTGGAGCTTCAGGAAGATTCGCGTGAGATGATGACAAGAGATGCACTTCTTACTTCTCCAAAACAAGCCGGGAAGGGGTCTAAATAATCTCCACACACACACACACACACACACACACACACACACACACACACACTCTCTCATCCTGCTTTGATTACTCAGCGAATGAAGGGAACTGTAGCGTTCATGATAATGAGGTTTATTTGGTGCCTGCAGCAGTAATTTCAAGAGTCATCTGTCCACAGGACTGAAAGGCTCTGGTGAAGGGGGGGGGGGGGGGGGGTACATTCTGCAGACTGTGGTGGAAAAATCTCAACATGCCCATGAAATTTTCTGTTCAACGCACGAGAATCGTCATCTGATCAAATGCACGGCTATTTGAAAATCTTCACGTTTTGAAGTTTTGTTCAGTTTTAATGTTCTCCAGCGATCGTCGGGGGGGTCGGGGCTGCACACAGGAGCTGAGGGTACATCATTCAGCATATTGTACCACATAGTTGTAGTTCAGAGCAAACTGACTCCAAAGCGACGTTATACTTCCTGTTTGGATCCTCAAACACCCCAATTATGAAAACTGTAGTTTCAAAATCATGCCCCAAATCAAAATAGAGAAGAATTGTGTGTGTGTGTGTGTGTGTGTGTGTGTGTGTGTGTGTGTGTGTTACGTCACCAGGATCAGTGTTTCCCTCAACAGCTGCTTCCCATTACACCCATAATACTCTCTCCCCACATCATAATAACCCCCCCCCCCCCCCCCCTTGAGTTTGTTTGTAGTTCTTAATGTGTGTGAGAAGGAACTTCTTTGTCAAGTATTCAGAGGGTTGAACTAAAACAGCAGAAGATATGAAATAAAACTGTTATTATTCTCATATTTCTGTTACATAAAGGAGGCCGGTTGATCTATTTAAGGAAGTACGAGTCCTTCTCTTAAAGATGGTGAGACTTGTCCCCCCAGCAGGGTGAAAAGCTCATTTTTCATTTCCTTTAAACTTCCCGCTGAACTCTTCTTCTCCTCCAGTGAGTTTGTTCACATTTGGAAAACATATCCAGCTTTCCTGTTTCCACATCCCGGGCACATCTTTTCCATCCATCCCTCCATCTTGGATTCCTCAGGGAAAATCACTCCTGATATGTTGAGGGTTTATTTCCATTACATGAGTGCAGCGTGTTGTCGCCCTGCTGGCTCTGCTCAGGAGCTTTTCCATCTGCTCGGTGGGGTTTCGGTTTGGTGACGGTGCTCTGGAAGCTGAACATGATACTGAGATGCAGACACCAGAGCTGGAGTGTATTTCTATTGTTCCTGTGGTCTGAGGCTCCACAATAAACATCAGAGCAGCATGTTTAAAGATAGTGGCTCTGTGAGGAAGTCTGTTCTTCACAGTAAAAGCCTTCTAGTTTCTGTGAATAAAACAGAAGTAGGGCTTGAGGCTGTACGGCCTTTACTCCAGAGCAACTATAGGTCTTTTACTGTGAAGGAGCTGGAGGTCTTTTACTGTGAAGAGGCTTCAGGTCTTTTACTGTGAAGAGGTTTCAGGTCTTTTACTGTGAAGAGGCTTCAGGTATTTTACTGTGAAGAGGATTCAGGTCTTTTACTGTGAAGAGGCTTCAGGTCTTTTACTGTGAAGAGGCTTCAGGTCTTTTACTGTGAAGAGGCTTCAGGTCTTTTACTGTGAAGGAGCTGGAGGTCTTTTACTGTGAAGAGGCTTCAGGTCTTTTACTGTGAAGAGGTTTCAGGTCTTTTACTGTGAAGAGGCTTCAGGTATTTTACTGTGAAGAGGCTTCAGGTCTTTTACTGTGAAGAGGCTTCAGGTCTTTTACTGTGAAGAGGCTTCAGGTCTTTTACTGTGAAGAGGCTTCAGGTATTTTACTGTGAAGAGGCTTCAGGTGTTTTATTGTGAAGAGGCTTCAGGTCTTTTACTGTGAAGAGGCTTCAGGTGTTTTATTGTGAAGAGGCTTCAGGTATTTTACTGTGAAGAGGCTTCAGGTCTTTTACTGTGAAGAGGCTTCAAGTCTTTTACTGTGAAGAGGCTTCAGGTGTTTTATTGTGAAAAGGCTTCAGGTGTTTTATTGTGAAGAGGCTTCAGGTGTTTTATTGTGAAGAGGCTTCAGGTATTTTACTGTGTGGAGGCTTCAGGTATTTTATTGTGAAAGGGCTTCTGGTATTTTATTGTGAAGGAGCTTCTGGTATGTTATTGTGAAGAGG
Source organism: Cottoperca gobio (assembly GCF_900634415.1). NCBI lineage: Eukaryota > Metazoa > Chordata > Actinopteri > Perciformes > Bovichtidae > Cottoperca > Cottoperca gobio. The sequence goes on along the minus strand of NW_021166876.1, from coordinate 245,021 downwards.
CTTGTGGTATTTTACTTTGAAGGAACCTGATATTTTCTTCTCCCCTGTGGCCTTCAGATATAAATCACGTTATAGGACGTGTTGAGTTCTGATTGAATTTCAGTACGAAGAGTGACGAACAGTTTGCAGCCTGCAGGTGTTCATATGTTAGTGTTTAGATAAAACTTGTGAACATGGAAAGTTTTAACCTCAACACTTTGCTTTACTCAGTATCGAGCACGTAATCTAACGTAATGAAACAAAACGTAATTAAACGTAATGTGAAGTAGCATAGCGTAATGTAACATGATGAAACACAACGTAATGAAACAAAGCGTAATGAAACAACGTAATGAAACAAAGCGTAATGTAACGTAATGTAGCGTAACGTAATGAAACAACGTAATGAAACAACGTAATGAAACAAAGCGTAATGAAACAGCGTAACGTAATGTAATGAAACAAAACATAATGAAACAAAGCGAGACGTGAAGTGAAACGTGAAGTGAAACGTGACGTGAAACGTGACGTGAAACGTAGTGTAACGTGAAACAACGTGACGTGAAACAACGTGACGTGAAACAACGTGACGTGAAACTACGTGACGTGAAACTACGTGACGTGAAACTACGTGACGTGAAACAACGTGAAACAACGTAGTGTAACGTAAGGTGAAACGTAGTGTAACGTGACGTGACACGTAGTGTGACGTGACACGTAACGTGACGTGACACGTAGTGTGACGTGACACGTAGTGTGACGTGACACGTAGTGTGACGTGACACGTAGTGTAACGTGACGTGACATGTAGTGTGACGTGACATGTAGTGTAACGTGACGTGTAACGTGATGGGAAACGTAGTGTAACGTGACGTGTAACGTGAGGTGAAACGTAGTGTAACGTGACGTGAAACGTGACGTGACACGTAGTGTAACGTGAGGTGAAACGTAACGTGACGTGAAACGTGAGGTGAAACGTGAGGTGAAACGTAGTGTAACGTGAGGTGAAATGTAGTGTGACGTGAAACGTGCCGTATAACGTGAAATGTGACGTGAAACGTGACGTGAAACGTAGTGTAACGATGTGAAATGTAGTGTAACATAGTGTCACATAGTGTAACGTAACGTAGTGTAACGTAACGTAGTGTAACGTAATGAAACAAAGCGTAGTGTAACGTAACGTAGTGTAACGTAACGTAGTGTAACGTAGTGTAACGTAGTGTAACGTAATGAAACAAAGCGTAGTGTAACGTAGTGTAACGTAATGAAACGTAATGAAACAAAGCGTAGTGTAACGTAGTGTAACGTAGTGTAACGTAGTGTAACGTGATGTGACGTAATGAAACGTAATGAAACAAATTGTAGTGTAACCTCGTTTGTCTCAAGCCGTCGTTGTTTTCCAGCCTCGGCTTCAGAGTTGTGTAAGAAGACAAGCTTCCGGTGGTTTCGCACTCTTGCCTTCTTCTGTAAGACGACAGGATTTAAGTTGGTTGGTGTGTGACAGTGTTGAAGCTCTCGTTCTGTCAGCTCAGCAACACAAACCTGCAGTGAGCTTTTTATAAAAGTGAAACCAGCGGCTTGTGTGACGGGAAGGAAAGCTAACGGGTGAATGATTGGGAATGTCATATATGATGAGTTGAAACACGTAAATCCAGCTATGGTTTGTTCCAGCGCTCTGTTTCTGGACTTTGTATTTCCTGTTGGGGGAATTATAAAGAGCTGAGAAGTGTGTGTGCAGTGACAGCAGGACAGGAAGTGTGTGACGGGAAGTTCCACCCTCCAGAGGTGTGTGTGTGTGTGTGTGTGTGTGTGTGTGTGTGTGTGTGTGTGTGTGTGTGTGTGTGCGGACATCATGAGGGAAATTCCCGCTCCACCATCCAGATGTTGCTTCAGTTTGTCTCCAGGACGGATCTGATCTTAACATCTTCTAAGGTTCCATAGAGCAACATCGTGGTGCATTCAGGCTCTATTCTGTAAAAATGAGTATTAGAACAAAGTAAATTATAACATTATCAGGATGTGTTCAATGTAGTCTTGTAAAATGTAGTTTGTAGTTGAATAAATAATGTTTTCAGCATTATTTAACGGTAAATAACGAGTGCATGTTGGACATTTCTTGTTTTGACTTTCGAGAATTGTGGAATTTCACAGATATTGAACACTAACTTTCTGGTGTCGTGACTTCCCTACTGTTGACCAAAAATGACCCCAAGTGTAAATACCCTTCGAAGGCACTGACAGTTGTTACGTCCAGCAGGAAGGTTGTTTGCCCTGAGTTTAGTCTGTCAGGGTTACAGAGAAGAGTGACTCATAAGAACCCAATAACACTTGGGCGGTGCAGATCACGCGTCATGTTTCTCTTATGGTTTCTACTCTTCCAAATGTCTGTGCGGCTACAGCTCACAGGACGATAACGCTCCTTTAACACAGCCTCGGACGGATGCTGTCAGCAGAACTGCCGGCTGTTTTCTCAGGCTCGGTCCGGCTGCTCTGTCTGATCAGGATCATTTCCACGACTCTGCACGGCCGCTCAGCCCACAGAACAACAACCGCTGCTCAGTTTGTCTTTGAAATACTTTGTTCACCTCGGCGAGTTTTACTGTAAAAGCTTTTACATTCCTCTGAAGCTCAGCGGCTGCGGGCGCCGACCTGAGCCGGTACAAACCACCGAGAGCTGTCGAGACCGCTCGCAAACAAGCGCTCCTTGTTTACGGCTGATCTGTAATCTCGTTTTCAGGACGACAAAGGAAACTTTGTTCTCGTGAAAGTGATTCAGACGGCACAGAGGAGGAAGCTGCAGGACTTCTCAGGACTTAAAGTGAAGCTTTGTTTCTGCTCTTATTTTGAAGGTTTTGACCATCACTGCTGTCAGACGTCATTATGTTCCACGTCACAATGTGAAACGATGTCATGCCAGCTGGGTGTGAACCGCAGGCCTTTAGTCCCAACCAGGTTATTCTCTCCAGACTGTCGTCAGCCTGTGCTCACAACACAAACAGCTTAATTATTGGCAGGTGGATTTTGTTCCCTTTGGACGAGCCATGCTAGCTGTTTCCCCCCCCGTTTCCAGTCTTTATGCTAAGCTAACTACATCCTGGTTGCAGCCATATCAGTGTTTTACTGTAGAGAAGAGTTCTGGTTCAAACTAACTAAACTCACTTTATTCCAAGGTGTGTGTGTGTGTGTGTGTGTGTGTGTGTGTGTGTGTGTGTGTGCGTGCGTGCGTGTGTGTGTGTGACAGTCAAATAAAACAAGGAATTATGTTTAACTTTCGTTAACATCGCAACATGTGGCGTTTGAATAATTGGAAAACTTATTTCCCGACTAAAGTTCCCCCTCAAGTCCGCTCTGAGAAATAAAACACTTTGTCGTTTCCATTACGACTTAAAGCTCATGAACACACCGACATCGGAAGAACAAGTTCCCTACATCATCCGAGGCACACCTGAATGCAGCGTTGGTCTTGGTCTGCGCTCTGATGGCGCTCTGATGGGCAGTGAACTGATCTCAGGTCATGAGGAAGAATCGATGGTCGTCTCCTCTGACGGTCCATCTTGTGTTGTGATGGATGTTCTGGGGGCCAGAGGGCCCCGCAGCAGCATCTGGAGGCTGACTGAAAGGAGCGACGCCGGGCACTCGACACTACTCCCCCCCCCCCTCTCTGAAGGACAAAGGAGGAAGAAGAATGTGTTCAGCACACACACACTCCACCACATCTTTGCTCTCTGTTGTCTTCGCCTGTTGCTGACAAATGTTGTGCAGATCATTTAGTCCGGTGGTCCCCAAACTGTATGACCTCCGGACAATATCCGTAGAATCATTTCCGCACAATCGGACTTTACCTTTCACACATGGAGCAGTTTGACTCCACTTGGTTTCGGGTTAGGGTGGCGCCTGGGGAGCGTGCAGGAAGTCCGGCATGGCGAGGATTACTCCGCGGTCACGCTGCCGTTTAAAAAGCAAGCCTCCCGCCGTTCCTTTAATCTGTGTGATGCACAGTACAATACAAATATGGACAATATATGAACAATATATTTTAAATGAAAGCTTTATAGCAGAAACTTACAGTAAATAAAACATTTTAACAAGCTTTATAGAAGAGAATTATAAAAATAAATAAAAACACTATAAAACATTTCAATAAATATCCGATAAAATGATGTAAAATATATCTGAATTAAATAAAAGATATATAGAAGAAAATAAAATATATAAAAATATAAAAGATAAGAAACACAAGATGAAAAAGACAGAAGTTTTGGGAGACTGGTTGTATGTTGGAGGATATACTGATGGGGGGGGGGGGCTGACAGGCTGCGCACTAACTCAGATTTAGTGACCGCTTGTTTCGGACCTGCGGAGAAACCAAACTACATTTTCCCTGCGATGCAATGTGATTAGGCTCAGATCAGCTCTGCAGGCTGTCGGCCTCCACGACACTAACGCTAAACTTCATTCAATTAACCGCCGATTACAGCGAAGACCCTCCATCCATCACGGCCCAATGGCCTGCTGGGACACGGCGAGGGGCGACGTTCAGAACTGTAACATTCAGAGGAGGTTTGGTGTGTTCTCGGACTGAAACTCTTTTATTATTCTCCCTTAATGTTTAATCTGTTGATCGTCTATTAATAGTTTCCACCAAACAAACAGTAATCCCTCATTCTATCATAGTGACATATTTTATATTGTATTCAATGCAAACTGATCAAATGTCAAATTAACCCAAATAGTCAAAGATCTACTTCCTGTGATTGTTGCGTCAGAGATGAAAACTCTGAGAAAATCCTTCATTACAGGTCATTCAGCAGACGCTCCTATCCAGAGCGATTTACAGTGAACTAAGTACAGGGGCAACCTCCCTGGGTTAAGTACCTTGCTGAGGGGTACTGGGGCAGCCTGGTATTGAACCCACAACCTTCTGGTTTGGAAGGTGTACCACTAGACCACTAGGCTATCACCATCCCAACAGTGTCAATAAAGAAACGATGCTATTTCAGAGCCGCCACCATTGTTGTTTTTGAACAAACAGTCTGTAAGTCTCACAAGATTTCGTGTGATCTCGTGAGAATCCAACTGCAAAGTGAGCTGCAGATCAGGACTGTTCATCTCCAAGTTCATGCTGCTCATGTTTACTGTGCTTCCACAAACAAATCCACTGAAGTCGTGATGAAGTCGTGATGAAGTCGGAGATGGTGATGTCGTGATGAAGTTGAGATGAAGTTGTGATGAAGTTGAGATGAAGTCGGAGATGAAGTCGAGATGAAGTCGAGATGAATTCGAGATGAAGTCGAGATGAAGTCGTGATGAAGTAGTGATGAAGTCGAGATGAAGTCGAGATGAAGTCGAGATGAAGTCGTGATGAAGTCGAGATGAAGTCGTGATGAAGTCGTGATGAAGTCGAGATGAAGTCGTGATGAAGTCGTGATGAAGTCGAGATGAAGTCGAGATGAAGTAGTGATGAAGTAGTGATGAAGTCGGAGATGAAGTAGTGATGAAGTTGTGATAAAGTCGGAGATGAAGTCGAGATGAAGTTGTGATAAAGTCGGAGATGAAGTCGTGATGAAGTCGAGATTAAGTAGTGATGAAGTCGTGATGAAGTAGTGATGAAGTCGAGATGAAGTTGTGATGAAGTCGGAGATGAAGTTGTGATGAAGTCGGAGATGAAGTCGAGATGAAGTAGTGATGAAGTTGAGATGAAGTAGTGATGAAGTAGTGATGAAGTCGTGATGAAGTTGTGATGAAGTTGGAGATGAAGTCGAGATGAAGTCGAGATGAAGTAGAGATGAAGTAGTGATGAAGTCGAGATGAAGTCGTGATGAAGTCGGAGATGAAGTTGTGATGAAGTCGGAGATGAAGTCGAGATGAAGTCGTGATGAAGTTGTGATGAAGTCGGAGATGAAGTCGTGATGAAGTAGTGATGAAGTCGAGATGAAGTTGTGATGAAGTCGGAGATGAAGTCGAGATGAAGTTGTGATGAAGTCGGAGATGAAGTCGAGATGAAGTCGGAGATGAAGTCGAGATGAAGTCGGAGATGAAGTCGTGATGAAGTCGAGATGAAGTCGGAGATGAAGTCGAGATGAAGTCGGAGATGAAGTCGTGATGAAGTCGTGATGAAGTAGTGATGAAGTCGAGATGAAGTTGTGATGAAGTCGTGATGAAGTCGAGATGAAGTCGGAGATGAAGTCGAGATGAAGTCGGAGATGAAGTCGAGATGAAGTCGTGATGAAGTAGTGATGAAGTCGAGATGAAGTTGTGATGAAGTCGGAGATGAAGTTGTGATGAAGTCGGAGATGAAGTCGAGATGAAGTCGTGATGAAGTTGTGATGAAGTCGGAGATGAAGTGGTGATGAAGTAGTGATGAAGTCGAGATGAAGTTGTGATGAAGTCGGAGATGAAGTCGAGATGAAGTCGTGATGAAGTTGTGATGAAGTCGTGATGAAGTCGAGATGAAGTCGGAGATGAAGTCGAGATGAAGTCGGAGATGAAGTCGAGATGAAGTCGTGATGAAGTAGTGATGAAGTCGAGATGAAGTTGTGATGAAGTCGGAGATGAAGTTGTGATGAAGTCGGAGATGAAGTTGTGATGAAGTCGGAGATGAAGTCGAGATGAAGTTGTGATGAAGTCGTGATGAAGTCGAGATGAAGTCGGAGATGAAGTCGAGATGAAGTCGAGATGAAGTCGGAGATGAAGTCGTGATGAAGTAGTGATGAAGTCGAGATGAAGTTGTGATGAAGTCGGAGATGAAGTTGTGATGAAGTCGAGATGAAGTTGTGATGAAGTTGTGATGAAGTCGGAGATGAAGTCGAGATGAAGTTGTGATGAAGTCGGAGATGAAGTCGAGATGAAGTTGTGATGAAGTTGTGATGAAGTTGTGATGAAGTCGTGATGAAGTCGAGATGAAGTCGGAGATGAAGTCGGAGATGAAGTCGAGATGAAGTTGTGATGAAGTCGGAGACGAAGTTGTGATGAAGTCGGAGATGAAGTCGAGATGAAGTTGTGATGAAGTTGTGATGAAGTCGGAGATGAAGTCGTGATGAAGTAGTGATTAAGTCGAGATGAAGTTGTGATGAAGTCGGAGATGAAGTCGAGATGAAGTTGTGATGAAGTTGTGATGAAGTTGTGATGAAGTCGTGATGAAGTCGAGATGAAGTCGGAGATGAAGTCGAGATGAAGTCGTGATGAAGTCGTGATGAAGTCGGAGATGAAGTCGAGATGAAGTCGTGATGAAGTCGAGATGAAGTCGTGATGAAGTAGTGATGAAGTCGAGATGAAGTTGTGATGAAGTCGGAGATGGAGTCGTGATGGAGTCGTGATGAAGTCGGAGATGAAGTCGAGATGAAGTCGTGATGAAGTCGAGATGAAGTCGTGATGAAGTCGAGATGAAGTCGGAGATGAAGTCGAGATGAAGTTGTGATGAAGTTGTGATGAAGTCGGAGATGAAGTCGTGATGAAGTAGTGATGAAGTCGTGATGAAGTCGAGATGAAGTCGGAGATGAAGTCGAGATGAAGTCGAGATGAAGTCGTGATGAAGTCGGAGATGAAGTCGAGATGAAGTCGTGATGAAGTCGTGATGAAGTCGTGATGAAGTAGTGATGAAGTCGAGATGAAGTCGAGATGAAGTAGTGATGAAGTCGGAGATGAAGTCGAGATGAAGTTGTGATAAAGTCGGAGATGAAGTCGTGATGAAGTCGAGATGAAGTCGTGATGAAGTAGTGATGAAGTTGAGATGAAGTAGTGATGAAGTCGAGATGAAGTTGTGATGAAGTCGGAGATGAAGTAGTGATGAAGTTGAGATGAAGTAGTGATGAAGTCGAGATGAAGTAGTGATGAAGTCGAGATGAAGTCGTGATGAAGTAGTGATGAAGTTGAGATGAAGTAGTGATGAAGTCGAGATGAAGTAGTGATGAAGTCGGAGATGAAGTTGTGATGAAGTCGGAGATGAAGTCGAGATGAAGTTGTGATGAAGTCGTGATGAAGTCGAGATGAAGTCGTGATGAAGTAGTGATGAAGTTGAGATGAAGTAGTGATGAAGTCGAGATGAAGTTGTGATGAAGTCGGAGATGAAGTAGTGATGAAGTTGAGATGAAGTAGTGATGAAGTCGAGATGAAGTAGTGATGAAGTCGTGATGAAGTCGTGATGAAGTCGGAGATGAAGTAGTGATGAAGTTGAGATGAAGTAGTGATGAAGTTGAGATGAAGTAGTGATGAAGTCGAGATGAAGTCGGAGATGAAGTTGTGATGAAGTCGGAGATGAAGTCGAGATGAAGTTGTGATGAAGTCGGAGATGAAGTCGTGATGAAGTAGTGATGAAGTTGAGATGAAGTTGTGATGAAGTCGGAGATGAAGTCGAGATGAAGTTGTGATGAAGTTGTGATGAAGTCGTGATGAAGTCGGTGATGAAGTCGAGATGAAGTTGTGATGAAGTCGGATATGAAGTCGAGATGAAGTAGTGATGAAGTCGAGATGAAGTTGTGATGAAGTCGAGATGAAGTTGTGATGAAGTCGGAGATGAAGTCGTGATGAAGTCGGAGATGAAGTTGTGATGAAGTAGTGATGAAGTCGTGATGAAGTCGGAGATGAAGTCGTGATGAAGTCGGAGATGAAGTAGTGATGAAGTCGAGATGAAGTTGTGATGAAGTCGGAGATGAAGTCGTGATGAAGTCGGAGATGAAGTCGTGATGAAGTCGGAGATGAAGTTGTGATGAAGTCGGAGATGAAGTTGTGATGAAGTCGGAGATGAAGTTGTGATGAAGTCGGAGATGAAGTTGTGATGAAGTTGTGATGAAGTCGGAGATGAAGTTGTGATGAAGTCGAGATGAAGTCGGAGATGAAGTCGTGATGAAGTCGGAGATGAAGTCGTGATGAAGTCGGAGATGAAGTCGTGATGAAGTCGGAGATGAAGTCGTGATGAAGTAGTGATGAAGTAGTGATGAAGTCGGAGATGAAGTCGAGATGAAGTTGAGATGAAGTCGGAGATGAAGTCGGAGATGAAGTTGTGATGAAGTTGTGATGAAGTCGGAGATGAAGTCGTGATGAAGTCGGTGATGAAGTCGTGATGAAGTCGTGATGAAGTCGTGATGGAGTCGAGATGGAGTCGTGATGGAGTCGTGATGAAGTAGTGATGGAGTCGTGATGAAGTCGGAGATGAAGTCGTGATGAAGTCGGAGATGAAGTCGTGATGAAGTAGTGATGAAGTAGTGATGAAGTCGGAGATGAAGTCGGAGATGAAGTTGTGATGAAGTCGGAGATGAAGTCGTGATGAAGTCGTGATGAAGTCGTGATGAAGTCGTGATGGAGTCGAGATGGAGTCGTGATGGAGTCGTGATGAAGTCGGAGATGAAGTCGTGATGAAGTCGGAGATGAAGTCGTGATGAAGTAGTGATGAAGTAGTGATGAAGTCGGAGATGAAGTCGGAGATGAAGTCGTGATGAAGTCGGTGATGAAGTCGTGATGAAGTCGTGATGAAGTCGTGATGGAGTCGAGATGGAGTCGTGATGGAGTCGTGATGGAGTCGAGATGGAGTTGTGATGGAGTCGTGATGGAGTCGAGATGGAGTTGTGATGAAGTCGGTGATGAAGTCGGTGATGAAGTCGGAGATGAAGTAGTGATGAAGTCGAGATAGAGTCGTGATGGAGTCGGAGATGAAGTAGTGATGAAGTCGAGATGGAGTCGTGATGAAGTCGGTGATGAAGTCGGTGATGAAGTCGGAGATGAAGTAGTGATGAAGTCGAGATGGAGTCGTGATGAAGTCGAGATGAAGTCGGTGATGAAGTCGGAGATGAAGTAGTGATGAAGTTGAGATGAAGTAGTGATGAAGTCGAGATGAAGTAGTGATGGAGTCGAGATGGAGTCGTGATGGAGTCGTGATGAAGTCGAGATGAAGTTGTGATGAAGTCGGTGATGAAGTCGGAGATGAAGTAGTGATGAAGTCGAGATAGAGTCGTGATGGAGTCGTGATGAAGTCGAGATGAAGTCGGTGATGAAGTCGGTGATGAAGTCGGAGATGAAGTAGTGATGGAGTCGAGATGGAGTCGTGATGGAGTCGTGATGAAGTCGTGATGAAGTCGAGATGAAGTTGTGATGAAGTCGGTGATGAAGTCGAGATGAAGTCCGTGATGAAGTCGTGATGAAGTCGGTGATGAAGTCGGAGATGAAGTAGTGATGAAGTCGAGATGGAGTCGTGATGGAGTCGTGATGAAGTCGTGATGAAGTCGAGATGAAGTTGTGATGAAGTCGGTGATGAAGTCGAGATGAAGTCCGTGATGAAGTCGTGATGAAGTCGTGATGAAGTCGAGATGAAGTCGAGATGGAGTCGTGATGGAGTCGTGATGAAGTCGGTGATGAAGTCGGTGATGAAGTCGGTGATGAAGTCGAGATGAAGTTGAGATGGAGTCGTGATGGAGTCGTGATGAAGTCGGTGATGAAGTCGGTGATGAAGTCGAGATGAAGTCGAGATGAAGTCGAGATGGAGTCGTGATGAAGTCGAGATGAAGTCGTGATGAAGTCGTGATGAAGTCGTGATGAAGTCGGTGATGAAGTCGGTGATGAAGTCGAGATGAAGTCGAGATGAAGTCGTGATGAATACTACCTGCTGCCCGTCACTGTGAAGTGTAAATGCTCTGCAGTGTTCTTCAGTTTCTCCAGAGGAGGAAGCAGCTGCAGCGACCCCACCCGAGTCTGGGAGGGGCCCCGCCCGTCTGCCAGCGGGGCCAGGACAAGGACCCCAGTCAGCCGGGACAGGAAACAGACCCCCACCCAAATCTGCCGCGCCCCCCCCCCGGCACACTTCCTCTGATGGGGGGAAAGTGGCTGCTGCCCCCCCCCCCATGCTTATCGAAGCTGCTTTGTGTTTTCCCTTGGGGGAGGGGGGAGCGCTCATTTTGCTCCTTGGCATCTCCCTGCAAAACAACAACACAACCCGCCCCCCCTCATCTGCACAACTAATGCATCAGAACAAACCAGAGGATTTGCTGATTAATGATTTTAGACTTTAGACTAAACGAGACTCTCGTCGCTGTAAACACTTAAAGTGATTCTTCGGATGAGAATTAAAATAACATCTGTTTAGTTGCAGCTCTGGGATCAGTTGAAGATGCTTCAGTTTCCTGTGACGGCACAAACATCTGCAGAGTAAGACTGTTTCATCGGCTCTTAGTTTGGACTTTAAGTTTCATATTTCTTCTCGTTATCTTCCAAAGATTTATACAAGTTTCATGAAATCTTAAAAACGTAAAAATGAAACGTAAAGAAGGATTTACATCTTGTACTGCGTGTCTTCATCGTGTCAAGAAACATGAAGGTGTTTGTGTATCTGCTGCAGGAGCTGTTTCTGCATCCTGTTCTGGACTTCCTGTTTCCTGTCTCACCGAGACGCACAGATTGTTATTATTATTCTTCATCCATCACACTACAAGCTGATATTAAATACTTTGTATATTCATGGTGTGTTATTTCATAGATCATAACGTCTTGATGATCTTTTCTGTGACTTTGTTATTCTGGTGTTCAGCAATGTTGGGAGGTTCAGCGTCTTCATCTCTCTGACGCGTACCAGTTCATTTTGATTCCTTAAAGAAAACTTAAAAATACGTTTCTTATTTAGTTTTTCTCATTTTCGTCATGAATAAAAGGTCTGTGTGTGTCTGTGTGTGTGTCTGTGTGTGTCTGTGTGTGTGTGTGTGTGTGTGTGTGTGTGTGTGTGTGTGTGTGTGTGTGTGAGAGAGAGGATAAACGCACTTTAGAGAACAGGTGGCATTCCTCCGCTCAAACTCAATCTGCACATTAATCAGATTCTTTTCATTATAAATCTGATGAATTCCTCCAATATGTCGGCCTCACGGCTGCCTGGGGGAGAAGGGGGGGGACAGGTCTTTGTTGGGGAAGAATGGAAGGGGTCGCCCGTGGCGAGGCGTCCTGCAAGCTGGCAGATGGCCGATGGGACAAGGAGACAAAAGTGGACGGCAGACCTTCTCCGTCAGAGCGGCAAGACACAAAACGGGGGAGGGGGGAGGACAAGGACAGAGGGGGAGGGGGGAGTCAATGCACACACTGAAACCTTTACTGATGCTGTGAAACACAACCTCAGGTTTCACTCACACTCGGCAGATTGATGCGGTGCAGACTCGTCTAACAACCATCATGATGTTTATTAAGGAAGTGAAGTTCTTCAGCTGTGTTGTTGAAGGTCCAGTATGAACACTTGTGGCTCCTCTTCCCTCGGATCCGTCTCTTCTCTGCGTCCCAGCTGTCGAGGCTTTCCTCTTGTTTCAATGAGAGAGGTCAAAGGTCAGCAGTGCATTGACCTTCACCAACCCCCCCTCAGCGCTGACCTCTCTGGGACAGGATGGGCGTCGCTCGGCTCGCTGTTTGCACACAAGCTCAAGTCCACCGTGACCTTTGACCTCTCAGGAAGTGAGCCTCAGAGCTGCAGAAGATTTCAAATATATTTTGCCACTCAAGTGAAAAGATTGGTCTCAGTGTTGCACATGTTTTAAATTGTCTCTGCTTTGAGTCCATTTGGACTCCTCTCTTCTAATGTTGCGTGTTGAGTTTCAGAGATGTGTTTGTCTTCAGGGGCGTTTGACTTGTGTCTCATCACAAACTTGTCTCGTCTTTGACTCAAGTTTTGCCTTGAAAGTGTCTTTGAGTCGTGGACGTGGTTTTGTCTCTTGGCTGTTTGGACTCACGTTTGACTTGGACTCGTCTCCGTCCTCAGTATTGCTGAAGCTGGTTGTCTTGTGATTATTGTTATTGTTGTTTCTGGCTTCTCTAATGTGACGGATTTGCTTCTTTTCTCCGTTAAGATCGTTTTAATGTGAAAATCTTTGGACTTTTTTGTTCCGTTGCTGGAACAAAAACTTTTTAAGTTAAGTTAACGTTAAAGTCTTTTATTGTCATTATACAAAAAGTACAACGAGACTCAGAGTGCAGAACATACAAAGACATACAGAACATTAAAAACACGGCAGTAGGACAGACAACACAAGCAATCATACGGGGAATACATCGAGAGTGTGTATGTGTGTGAAGATGGTTATTGCATTAGGTGTGGTGGTGAAGCAGCCCGACGGGGGTAGAAGCTGATTTTATCTTCTGAATTGTAACGTGTGAATGGATCATGAAAGCTCTGTCGTCTCCGTATCGAACAGAAACCTGTGATGAGCTGCAGGAAACACTAAGAGCAGAACATTACTCCACATTCCAGAAAACCAAAATAAACAGAAGACAGAGTGAAGTCTGGTTTAAGAGCAGAGACGTCATGGAAGAGAGGCGGGGGGGGGGGGGTATACAGAAGCAAAGTCTGTGTGCTGAGGCTCATGTAGCCCCTCCCTCCCTCTGTTCTCCCCCAACAGATGAGCCGGAGTGAGGAGAGGGGCGAGCGACATTGAGAGAGGGGGGGGAGAGAGAGAGGGGGGGGGGGCAGCTGGAGGCGACAGAGCTGCAGCAGTAGAGCGACGGAGGAGCATGAAGGAGCTGCTCAGTTTCTGAGGACAGAAACACAAACCGGTAAAACTCTGCATACTTTATTTACTTTCACTAACTTCACTGCTTTCTATATTTCCATGTTTCTGTTTCTTTTAGTTTTCTGGATTTTTTTTAATCTGTTTGTTGTAAAAAAAGAAAAGTATTCAGAAAAAGGTAAAAGCTGCAACACGTTCCATGTAGACACCTCCAGCGTGTCGGAGAGACGACTGCTCCACACAATGAATGAGATGTTTGATCCGATGATAATAATAATAATAATAATAATAATAATAATAATAATAATACTTATTACTTAATAAAAACACGTTGTAATGCTGCAGTCAGCACTTTACAGTAACAAGTATCATTAAATACGACAAAGAAAAGACACAAATGTGTAACTTTCCTTTTACAAGTTTCACTGTTTTTAAGTCACAAATCTCAAAAATGTTGATTTTAAATAAATGTCTTTTATGACGAAGAGAAGCAACACGATGCTGCTTCATGGCCTCTGACCAAAGTGTTGCTGTATTTATATATTTACACTTTTACAAACTGTGGCGACGTTCCTGTAAAATAGTTTTCCTCCACTTTATAAAAGCTAAAACTGTAACTATGCACACAATTCTGAAAACTTGAATCTGATGTATTAAAAACAAGACGAGCACAATGTAGTTGTCTCAGTGTTGCACATGTTTTAAATTCTCTTGTTGGTGTTTTGAGTCCATTTCGACTGTGACTCGTCTCTAACGAGACTTGTCTTTGACTCAAACTTGTGTCTGTCCAGCAGGTTGACCTGGACTTGTCTCTTCTAATGGACGTTTTTTTCTCTGAATTGTCTGTCTTGGAGTTTTTTGACTCAACTCAGAGATGTGTTTGTCTTCAGGGGCGTTTGACTTGTGTCTTCTCACAAACTTGTCTCGTCTTTGACTCAAGTTTTGCCTTGAAAGTGTCTTTGAGTCGTGGACGTTTCTCCTCGGACGTGGCTTTGTCTCTTGGCTGTTTTGACTCACGTTTCAATGAGTTTTTTCGACATCGACTTGGACTCGTCTCGATCTCTTGGCTGTTTCTGACTTGGACTCGTCTTCATTATTACTGAAGCTGGTTGTCTTGTGCAGAAACGATCAGTTGATTATTGGATTGGACTCAGAATCCTAAACTCCGAGCACAAGAAAATAGATTTTACTCAAATTGTACCATCGAGGTAGTCGAGTTGCATTGTGGGTAATGTAGGCGCCAGGTTTTGACGAGGAAGTAGGATATGTGGGGGTTCCAACTCACATACGTTTTACTTTTAATACGCTCTACAGCTGCCTTTACAAAGTACGCACAGTATACACACACTGGGGACAAACTGCTTGTACTTGATGAGCCTCTTGCTCATATCTGCTGCTGCAAAGGATTGTGGGCCAGAATAGAAAAGCATGCTAGTTCAGGACATCCTGGTATTTGTCTCGTACTGCATGTGACGTACGATGTATTGTGTAGCTGTGTTGGTGTTCATGTCGTGAGAACGCCGCTGCTAGGCAACGGAAATATTAACGTTAGCGTTTAGAAACCACCGAGGCTAACGATTTAGCAAACTAGCGAGTGGGTAACGTAACACAGGAAATGCAAAGGCATACTGACAAAGGAAAAGGAAGAGGTCGTTGGGAATATCAACATTTTCCTGTGACTAACGTGACAAAACAAATCTCTCTACGACTAAAATGACAATATATTAGGTTATTATGCTCATGAAAACATCAGCGGGCCGCTCATATGGACTCTTCTCATGGACATGGACCCACTTTGAAGGCAGCAAAACTTTTTCTGGTATTTAAATCCACCGAGCAGGTAAATCCGGCCCTGGTGGGAGGAACTGTCGTGATACGTGATGCAAGCTTTGTGTGTATTTTAAGGCATATTTGTGGTCATTTATTTTCCTCCTTGATGCTCCTCCAGGTTGCGATGGGAAACACGGACAGTCAGAGCGGCTTCGTCCCTCCGGCAAAGTCGTCCTCCTCGCTCAGGTTCTCCTCTAGAAGGGAGGAGGTGCCGTCGGCTCGCAGCTGGTGGAGGAGCAGTCAGGGAGGCAGCAGGAGCCGGGGGAGGACGTATATGAACCAGCATGCCGCCGGCCCGCCGTACACCTCCTGGCATTATGAACACGCAACCAGAGGAGGCTCCAAACTGGGAGCCGGCTCTCCTCAGAGGTTTATCAGAGGGAACCAGTTCGGTTACTTGGATAACGGAGGGGGGAGTAACGGCGGGTGTGGTGAGCGGACGTCCCTGGAGAGCGGTGGCGGTGGTGGCAGCCCCAAGGTGCTGCTCAGCAAAGATGGCAGCATGAGGGTGGAGTTCACCAACACCAGGGGAGTCCCCATGGAGCCCCAGGGGCTCACCACCACCGCTGCCCCCCCAGTTGCAGAACCCTCCCTCCGCACAAGTAAAGGCAGCTCGCTCAGCTCCGACGGCTCCTGGTACGACTCGCCGTGGGGGGCCGGCGGTGAGCTGGTGGACAACGTGTTTGTCTGCGGGCCGAGTGTAGCTAACAGCAGTGGGTACACCACCTACTCTTCCTCCCGCACAGAGGAGACGGCCACCGACAGCAGCGGCTACAACACCGTCTTCTCAGCGCAGGTGGATATCTCACCGGGATTTAACTCCAACCTCCTCTTCCCCGCCGCGCAGACCGTCAAGTTCACCGCCGCCGCCGGTTACAACACCTGCTCCTCCGGGCGAACGGAAGACAGCGGCATCGGAGACTCGCTGATCCTGCAGGCCGACATGAGAGACTTCAGCCTGGCTTCACCTTCCTCCACCTCCCTGGACAGCGTTTACCACAACGCGCTGCCCGCCTTCCTCACCACACCGGACGCCTCCCTGCAGCGGAGGACCGCCTCCTCCTCGTCCTCGGCGCTGATGCTGGATGATGTCATCCAGGAGGAGGAGGGGTCAGGAGGAGGTGTGGAGCAGCGTTACTCCTCCATGACGCTTCCCTGTCGCAGGGCCGAGGCCGCAGCCCCCCCCTCCACCTCCTCCGGGAACAGCCGCAAAGACTTCCTGAAGAGCCGAATTCGACGACTCAGCGACTGGACAGGAAGTCTGAGCAGGAAGAAGAGGAGGATCCAGGTGAGTCACAACAACATTCATTTAAAACATCTCGTGAGAGGAAGTGGTTCTGCGTGGGTGGATGAAATGTTTTCAACAAATATATACGAAGGCTAAATGTTTGTAATTTAACATGTTTCATTTAATTATGATAAAGTAAATGATTGCATTAAACAAATACAGTGTGAATTCAATTTCACTTTATTTCTTTGTTTGATTATTTTTGTTTCGGCATCTTTAATCTTCCATATTCATGTAGCAAAATAATGTCAGTTAATTCACCAATTTCCTTACACACGTTCTTGCTTTCATTTTCTATGAGTTTAAATTTTATATTTGTATATTTAATACCCTTTTTTTCATATATTTTTTAAAATTATTATTACATTTAATTTATTTTCATTTTTAAAATAGTTTTTATTATTTTTTTCTATACATTTTAATTTAGGAGTAAAATGATTCCCCATGGAGAATATGGTCGTAGTACATAATACTGTTATTATTAATAGTATATGTTTAAATAATGCAGATATTACCATTAAAACGCTGTTTAAAACATCTTTAATCATCTAATATTAACGCTTCACTAATACGACCTGTGGTACAACCATGAATCTCTTGATAAGACTTCAGTAATATCCTCATTGTTTTACATAATAACAGTTTTTATTCTAGTTTCTTCTCCCAAACCCACAAAGTGCAGCATTAAAGCAACACAACTTAATAACTCATTTATCTGTAATGAGGAAAGTTCTGCTTGTTAAAAGTAACTCATAAACGTTTCATAACAAACTACAGCAGAAAAACAAGTCGTATAAATCTGGCAAAATTATATTTATTGGTTCCTGTTAAAGACGTAAATCTTTAAAAACGTATAGTTTCATATTTCATGTTCACTGAAGTTCTTATCAAACGGAAATGGTGCATTTGTTTGGGTCTACTTTCAGCGGCGGATTAATCCACATTTGGTACTTTTGGGGTACTTTGGAGTTCTATTATTACAATAATTATAATTATTAATTATACTATATAAGCTCAACAAAAATGTAAACGTAAGTTCGACAAACATTTTATATTCAATGTTCCTTTTTTCAATGCAATCGTTGACTGTTGCTGTTCAGCGTGAGCGGGAAGACAGAACACAGCTGAAAGGTGATGAGTTGATGTCCCTGAAGACTGTCCGCCTTATTAATAATATTCATTCTGATTCTGGTTCCTCCTCAGGAGCCGTACGGCAGCGACACCAGTGAAGTTTTCATCGACGGGTCGGACTCGTGGCGTGTTGGCTGCGGCACACTGTGGTCCTCCAACCCTCTGCAAACTCAGAACCAGAACCAGTTCCCAGCGGTCCACTGTGGCTCTTCCAGGAGCCTGAACCAGAACCAGAGCGGCGATGTCCAGCGGCAGAACGTCTACGAGAACTTCATGCAGGAGTTGGAGACGGGCTGCAGCAGCGTGGCGGACCGCACCGAGCCGTCGGAGGAGGAAGAGGAGGAAGAGGAGGATGAAGAGGAGGAGGAGGAGGAGGATGGAGATGGGGAAGAGGAGGGGGGGGGAGGCGAGCAGCTGGACGTCCTGTTTGACAAGGAGCAGGGCGCGGTGCGACGGGCCGGATGGCTCTCCTTCAAAGCTCTCATCACAGTCAGCAAGGACAGGAAGCTGGAGCTGGTGGCTCGCCGCAAGTGGAGACACTACTGGGTCACACTCAAAGGTCCGTCCCTCAAATATTTATATGAATATGATATAAGTAATACGGCCGTCAATTATAATATTTAACCGTGTGATTGTACATATTTAATCGCAAATTAATGACTTATTTTTCAAGTTTTTATATTTTAGTACTTTTACCACTTTTACAACATGGACAAATATACTTGCTTTATTAAATGTATTTATTTGTGTTGTTGGAAATCAATTAACAACACAAAACCCTCCCAGGTTCTGCTGTTAGAGGTCACGACACCAAACATCTATTCCAAGACCAATGTCGATACGCAGTTCAGTACCAGATAAATTATTGTCTAATTATATGTATATTGGCATTATAATATATAATTCTCTCTAATATCTGTTAAAAAACATCCACTTCAAACAACTGGATTTATTTATTCTCATCGAAACTACATTTTATCCCACCGGCTGCTAACAGCTAACGTTAGCTTTCCACCGGCTGCTAACAGCTAACGTTAGCTTTCCACCGGCTGCTAACAGCTAACGTTAGCTTTCCACCGGCTGCTAACAGCTAACGTTAGCTTCCCACCGGCTGCTAACAACTAACGTTAGCTTCCCACCGGCTGCTAACGTTAGCTTCCCACCGGCTGCTAACAGCTAACGTTAGCTTCCCACCGGCTGCTAACAGCTAACGTTAGCTTCCCACCGGCTGCTAACGTTAACTGTTCTCATATGTACTTTAATGAGAAATATATATATATATATATATATATATATATATATATATATGCTACAGAAAAATAAAAGCTTCTTTGAGATGCCAAACAGCGACAAGAAGTTAAGGGACAAACAGGAAGTGGAACAAACAATCAAGTTTGTTATTCTGTCCCCTCAGGTTGCTCTCTGCTGTTTTATGAGACTTACGGGAAAAGCGTGAGCGCTGAGCAGGAGCTTTCTCCTCGCTACGCTCTGCTGGCCGACGACAGCATCGTGCAGGCCGTCCCCGAACATCCCAAGAAGGAACACGTCTTCTGTCTGAGCAACTCACACGGAGACGTCTACCTGTTCCAGGTGAGGCGACCAAGAACTTCTTTCATGTTTATCTATTTACATTCGTCATGTGAGCAGGAAGGTGAAAATGTAGCTGTTTTAGTAAACATGGGTGTAAAACTCCCAGGTGTTGGACAGTCCTTGAACGCACCACCTGTCCTTGACATCATGTACACGACAGGTGTGTCGACCGATAAAGTAATAAATATAAAGTGTTTCAGGTGAATATGTATAATATAACTAACCGATATGATTTCCATAACTTTATTTTTTATTGCCACAAAAGCACATTTAACTTTTCAAACTAAGTTTCTGTAAAGTGTTTCAGAACATCTATTTCATTATTATTGCTTTATGTCTTACCTTAAAACAGTCACATTTAAAAGTCAAAAAGAAAAACATGCAATATGTCATAGAATTGGTCTGAAGAGAAGAAAGTTTGGGCTTCTAAAGTCCCCTGATGAAAGAGAAGATGCCCCCCCCCCCCCCGCTCATATTCACAGAAGGTAACACATTTATATGTTGAGCTGCTTTGAGTTACTTTGTCATTTTCTTAAACTGTGGCGACGTGTTTTTAGATGTCCTGTCTTCTAACTTGTTGGAAATAAGTTTTCACTTTAACACATCGTCCTCTGCATACTTTTATTTATTTTCTGATAATCCACAAATAAAATAAATGTATGAATCGTGCAAAGTGAAAACATCGAAACATATCGTCATCTTTCCTTTATTTTGAAATTCCCATGGTTTCCATTCAAACGCTGCCATGAGAAGTTTGTGATGAGTAGCAGGTCTATTTATATTCTTTTATGAAAACAAATAAGAGAAGAGCCCGGTGAGGAAGTTGTGAAATCAGAAACCTTCGTGACACACAAACGAGCAGAATCCAACTTGACTCTTGTTTCTGTAAATACATCTGTGGTGTTTTTAACGTGTTTCTTTCTGGGGAGTTCTCATATCATTCTTTCTAAATGTGCGTCCTCTCAGTTTGGTCCTGATTGCTGGCTGCCTCTCTGACCCTCCCGGCCCCCGCTCTTATTTCAGTGTGAATGAATGGGTCGTAGTGTTTGTGGCGGGCTGTGGTTTCTGTCTCTGCAGCGCTGAACCACCAGCGTCACCACAGACATGCAGAGAGCTGGAGAACATTTAGTGATGACTCAGCTGCTGCTAGAGTTGCACCTCCGTTACACTAAAGTGGATCGTCGTCCTGCAGAGGAGACAAAGTTAAAGTTAGTTTTGTGTTTATTGCACCCAAAACCCTAAAGGGTTAGCTCCATGTTAGGGTTAGCTGCATGTTAGGGTTAGCTGCATGTTAGGGTTAGCTCCATGTTAGGGTTAGCTGCATGTTAGGGTTAGCTCCATGTTAGGGTTAGTTCCATGTTAGGGTTAGCTGCATGTTAGGGTTAGCTGCATGTTAGGGTTAGCTCCATGTTAGGGTTAGCTGCATGTTAGGGTAAGCTGCATGTTAGGGTTAGCTCCATGTTAGGGTAAGCTGCATGTTAGGGATAGCTCCATGTTAGGGTAAGCTGCATGTTAGGGTTAGCTCCATGTTAGGGTTAGCTGCATGTTAGGGTTAGCTGCATGTTAGGGTTAGCTCCATGTTAGGGTTAGCTGCATGTTAGGGTTAGCTCCATGTTAGGGTTAGCTCCATGTTAAGGTTAGCTGCATGTTAGGGTTAGCTGCATGTTAGGGTAAGCTCCATGTTAGGGTTAGCTGCATGTTAGGGTTAGCTGCATGTTAGGGTTAGCTGCATGTTAGGGTAAGCTGCATGTTAGGGTAAGCTGCATGTTAGGGTTAGCTGCATGTTAGGGTTAGCTGCATGTTAGGGTTAGCTCCATGTTAGGGTTAGCTCCATGTTAGGGTTAGCTGCATGTTAGGGTAAGCTCCATGTTAGGGTTAGCTGCATGTTAGAGTAAGCTGCATGTTAGGGTTAGCTCCATGTTAGGGTTAGCTCCATGTTAGGGTTAGCTGCATGTTAGGGTAAGCTGCATGTTAGGGTTAGCTGCATGTTAGGGTTAGCTCCATGTTAGGGTAAGCTGCATGTTAGGGTTAGCTGCATGTTAGGGTTAGCTCCATGTTAGGGTTAGCTGCATGTTAGGGTTAGCTGCATGTTAGGGTTAGCTGCATGTTAGGGTTAGCTGCATGTTAGGGTAAGCTCCATGTTAGGGTTAACTGCATGTTAGGGTTAGCTCCATGTTAGGGTTAGCTCCATGTTAGGGTTAGCTCCATGTTAGGGTTAGCTGCATGTTAGGGTACGCTGCATGTTAGGGTACGCTGCATGTTAGGGTTAGCTGCATGTTAGGGTTAGCTCCATGTTAGGGTTAGCTGCATGTTAGGGTTAGCTGCATGTTAGGGTAAGCTGCATGTTTCTCCAGATGAAGTTTCCTTCATAAGAAAATTCTCCTCCTTCAGATAAATAAAGTCTTTAAAAAGCCTCTTGGAAAATGCATCGTCACAAAACTGAACATGTAACAGGAACATGTAACACACACATTAATGTAACATGAACATGTAACACACACATTAATGTAACATGAACATGTAACACACACATTAATGTAACAGGAACATGTAACACACACATTAATGTAACAGGAACATGTAACACACACATTAATGTAACATGAACATGTAACACACACATTAATGTAACAGGAACATGTAACACACACATTAATGTAACAGGAACATGTAACACACACATTAATGTAACAGGAACATGTAACACACACATTAATGTAACATGAACATGTAACACACACATTAATGTAACAGGAACATGTAACACACACATTAATGCAGCAGGAACATGTAACACACACATTAATGCAGCAGGAACATGTAACACACACATTAATGTAACAGGAACATGTAACACACACATTAATGTAACAGGAACATGTAACACACACATTAATGTAACAGGAACATGTAACACACACATTAATGCAGCAGGAACATGTAACACACACATTAATGTAACAGGAACATGTAACACACACATTAATGTAACAGGAACATGTACACACACATTAATGTAACAGGAACATGTAACACACACATTAATGCAGGCAGGAACATGTAACACACACATTAATGTAAGCAGGAACATGTAACACACACATTAATGTAACAGGAACATGTAACACACACGTTAATGCAGCAGGAACATGTAACACACACACATTAATGTAACAGGAACATGTAACACACACTTAATGTAACAGGAAATGTAACACACATTAATGTAACAGGAACAGCTAACACACACATTAATGTAACAGGAACATTGTAACACACCAGTAATGTAACAGGAACATGTACACACACATTAATGCAGCAGGAACATGTAACACACACATTAATGTAACAAGGGGAACAGTAACACACACATTAATGTAACAGGAACATGTAACACACACATTAATGTAACAGGAACATGTAACACACACATTAATGTAACAGGAACATGTAACACACACATTAATGTAACAGGAACATGTAACACACACATTAATGTAACAGGAACATGTAACACACACATTAATGTAACAGGAACATGTAACACACACATTAATGTAACAGGAACATGTAACACACACATTAATGTAACAGGAACATGTAACACACACATTAATGTAACAGGAACATGTAACACACACATTAATGTAACAGGAACATGTAACACACACATTAATGTACAGGAACATGTAACACACACATTAATGTAACAGGAACATGTAACACACACATTAATGTAACAGGAACATGTAACACACACATTAATGTAACAGGAACATGTAACACACACATTAATGTAGCAGGAACATGTAACACACACATTAATGTAAGCAGGAACATGTAACACACACATTAATGTAACAGGAACATGTAACACACATTAATGTAACAGGAACACACAACATTAATGTAACAGGAACATGTAACACACACATTAATGTAGCAGGAACATGTAACACACACATTAATGTAGCAGGAACATGTAACACACACACATTAATGTAACAGGAACATGTAACACACACATTAATGTAGCAGGAACATGTAACACACACATTAATGTACAGGAACATGTAACACACACAATAATGTAGCAGGAACATGTAACACACACATTAATGTAGCGGGAACATGTAACACACACATTAATGTAACAGGAACATGTAACACACACATTAATGTAGCAGGAACATGGTAACACACACATTAATGTAACCGGAACATGTAAACACACATTAATGTACAGGAACATGTAACACACTAAGGTAATGTAGCGTCAGGAACATGTAACACACACATTAATGTAGCAGGACATGTAACACACACATTAATGTAACAGGAACATGTAACAGCACACCATTAATGTAGCAGAACATGTAACACACACATTAATGTAACAGGAACATGTAACACAGCACATTAATGTAGGCAGGAAACATGTAAACACCACATTATGTAACAAGGAACATGTTAACACACACATTAATGTAAGCATGAACACACATTTAAATGTAGCAGACATGTAACACACACATTAATGTAAACAGGAACATGTAACACACACATTAATGAACAGGAACATGTAACACACACATTAATGCAGCAGGAACATGTAACACACACATTAAGCAGCAGGAACATTAATGTAACAGGAACATGTAACACACACATTAATGTAACAGAACAT
The DNA here is from genome assembly GCF_900634415.1 of Cottoperca gobio. NCBI lineage: Eukaryota > Metazoa > Chordata > Actinopteri > Perciformes > Bovichtidae > Cottoperca > Cottoperca gobio. The sequence goes on along the minus strand of NW_021166876.1, from coordinate 221,053 downwards.
GTAACACACACATTAATGCAGCAGGAACATGTAACACACACAATTAATGCAGCAGGAACATTAATGTAACAGGAACATGTAACACACACATTAATGTAACACACACATTAATGTAACAGGGAACATGTAACACACACATTAATGTAACACACACATTAATGTAACAGGAACATGTAACACACACATTAATGCAGCAGGAACATGTAACACACACATTAATGTAACACACACATTAATGTAACAGGAACATGTAACCACAACACATTAAATGCAGCAGGAACATGTAACCACACATTAATGTAACACACACATTAATGTAACAGGAACATGTAACACACACATTAATGTAACACACACATTAATGTAACAGGAACATGTAACACACATTAATGTAACACACACATAAGTGCAGCAGGAACATGTAACGCACACACATTAATGTAACAGGAACATGTAACACACACATTAATGTAACACACACATTAATGTAACAGGAACATGTAACACACACAGTAATGTAACAGGAACATGTAACACACACATTAATGCAGCAGGAACATGTACACACACTAATGAACAGGAACATGTAACACACACATTAATGTAACAGGAACATGTACACACACATTAATGTACTAGGAACATGTAACCACACATTATGTAACAGGAACATGTAACACAACACATTAATGTAGTACATGTAACACAACACATTAATGTAACAGGAACATGTAACACACACATTAATGTAACAGGAACATGTAACACACACATTAATGTAACAGGAACATGTAAACCACACATTAATGTAGCAGGAACATGTAACACACACATTAATGTAACAGGAACATGTAACACACACATTAATGTAGCAGGAACATGTAACACACACATTAATGTAACAGGAACATGTAACACACACATTAATGCAGCAGGAACATGTAACACACACATTAATGTAACAGGAACATGTAACACACACATTAATGTAACAGGAACATGTAACACACACATTAATGTAACAGGAACATGTAACACACACATTAATGCAGCAGGAACATGTAACACACACATTAATGTAACAGGAACATGTAACACACACATTAATGTACAGGAACATGTAACACACACGTTAATGCAGCAGGAACATGTAACACACACATTAATGTAACAGGAACATGTAACACACACATTAATGTAACAGGAACATGTAACACACATTAATGTAACAGGAACATGTAACACACACATTAATGTAACAGGAACATGTAACACACACGTTAATGTAACAGGAACATGTAACACACACATTAATGCAGCAGGAACATGTAACACACACATTAATGTAACAGGAACATGTAACACACACATTAATGTAACAGGAACATGTAACACACACATTAATGTAACAGGAACATGTAACACACACATTAATGTAACAGGAACATGTAACACACACATTAATGCAGCAGGAACATGTAACACACACATTAATGTAACAGGAACATGTAACACACATTAATGTAACAGGAACATGTAACACACACATTAATGTAACAGGAACATGTAACACACACATTAATGTAACAGGAACATGTAACACACACATTAATGTAACAGGAACATGTAACACACACATTAATGCAGCAGGAACATGTAACACACACATTAATGTAGCAGGAACATGTAACACACACATTAATGCAACAAGAACATGTACACACACATTAATGCAGCAGGAACATGTAACACACACATTAATGTAACAGGAACATGTAACACACACATTAATGTAGCAGGAACATGTAACACACACATTAATGTAGCAGGAACATGTAACACACACACATTAATGTAACAGGAACATGTAACACACACATTAATGTAGCAGGAACATGTAACACACACATTAATGTAACAGGAACATGTAACACACACATTAATGTAGCAGGAACATGTAACACACACATTAATGTAGCAGGAACATGTAACACACACATTAATGTAACAGGAACATGTAACACACACATTAATGTAGCAGGAACATGTAACACACACATTAATGTAACAGGAACATGTAACACACACATTAATGTAGCAGGAACATGTAACACACACATTAATGTAGCAGGAACATGTAACACACACATTAATGTAACAGGAACATGTAACACACACATTAATGTAACAGGAACATGTAACACACACATTAATGTAGCAGGAACATGTAACACACACATTAATGTAACAGGAACATGTAACACACACATTAATGTAGCAGGAACATGTAACACACACATTAATGTAACAGGAACATGTAACACACACATTAATGTAGCAGGAACATGTAACACACACATTAATGTAACAGGAACATGTAACACACACATTAATGTAACAGGAACATGTAACACACACATTAATGCAGCAGGAACATGTAACACACACATTAATGCAGCAGGAACATTAATGTAACAGGAACATGTAACACACACATTAATGTAACAGGAACATGTAACACACACATTAATGCAGCAGGAACATGTAACACACACATTAATGCAGCAGGAACATTAATGTAACAGGAACATGTAACACACACATTAATGTAACACACACATTAATGTAACAGGAACATGTAACACACACATTAATGTAACACACACATTAATGTAACAGGAACATGTAACACACACATTAATGCAGCAGGAACATGTAACACACACATTAATGTAACACACACATTAATGTAACAGGAACATGTAACACACACATTAATGCAGCAGGAACATGTAACACACACATTAATGTAACACACACATTAATGTAACAGGAACATGTAACACACACATTAATGTAACACACACATTAATGTAACAGGAACATGTAACACACATTAATGTAACACACACATTAATGCAGCAGGAACATGTAACGCACACATTAATGTAACAGGAACATGTAACACACACATTAATGTAACACACACATTAATGTAACAGGAACATGTAACACACACATTAATGTAACAGGAACATGTAACACACACATTAATGCAGCAGGAACATGTAACACACACATTAATGTAACAGGAACATGTAACACACACATTAATGTAATAGGAACATGTAACACACACATTAATGTAACAGGAACATGTAACATGAACATGTAACACACACATTAATGTAACAGGAACATGTAACACACACATTAATGTAACAGGAACATGTAACACACACATTAATGTAACAGGAACATGTAACACACACATTAATGTAGCAGGAACATGTAACACACACATTAATGTAACAGGAACATGTAACACACACATTAATGTAGCAGGAACATGTAACACACACATTAATGTAACAGGAACATGTAACACACACATTAATGTAGCAGGAACATGTAACACACACATTAATGTAACAGGAACATGTAACACACACATTAATGTAACAGGAACATGTAACACACACATTAATGCAACAGGAACATGTAACACACACATTAATGTAACACACACATTAATGTAACACACACATTAATGTAACAGGAACATGTAACACACACATTAATGTAACACACACATTAATGTAACAGGAACATGTAACACACACATTAATGCAGCAGGAACATGTAACACACACATTAATGTAACACACACATTAATGCAGCAGGAACATTAATGTAACAGGAACATGTAACACACACATTAATGTAACAGGAACATGTAACACACACATTAATGCAGCAGGAACATGTAACACACACATTAATGCAGCAGGAACATTAATGTAACAGGAACATGTAACACACACATTAATGTAACACACACATTAATGTAACAGGAACATGTAACACACACATTAATGTAACACACACATTAATGTAACAGGAACATGTAACACACACATTAATGCAGCAGGAACATGTAACACACACATTAATGTAACACACACATTAATGTAACAGGAACATGTAACACACATTAATGTAACACACACATTAATGCAGCAGGAACATGTAACGCACACATTAATGTAACAGGAACATGTAACACACACATTAATGTAACACACACATTAATGTAACAGGAACATGTAACACACACATTAATGTAACAGGAACATGTAACACACACATTAATGCAGCAGGAACATGTAACACACACATTAATGTAACAGGAACATGTAACACACACATTAATGTAATAGGAACATGTAACACACACATTAATGTAACAGGAACATGTAACACACACATTAATGTAACAGGAACATGTAACACACACATTAATGTAACAGGAACATGTAACACACACATTAATGTAATAGGAACATGTAACACACACATTAATGTAACAGGAACATGTAACATGAACATGTAACACACACATTAATGTAACAGGAACATGTAACACACACATTAATGTAACAGGAACATGTAACACACACATTAATGTAACAGGAACATGTAACACACACATTAATGTAACAGGAACATGTAACACACACATTAATGTAACAGGAACATGTAACACACAGATATAATAATTTACTAAATGCATCTAAAAAGCGTGTAAAGTTGTTCTTTTCACTCTGAAAGACTTTAGTAAAAGTCCATCTTCTTCTGTAGAAACCTTTTAAAAAATCAAACCACAACATAATAAACTCGCTCGAAGCAGATTAAATATATCGACTCAGTATTCGCAGCATTAATCCTCGAGAGGGTCTAAAAATAGACTCTGCACTTCCTGTGTCCCTCGTTTCTCTTTTTTTACGAGCTGAGAAAGCACTTTTTAAAATTCCCTGAGTAACTCTCACTCAGGTTTGTCCTCGCTGCGAGACGTCAGGAGCTGAAAGAGCCTCTAATGGAGTCACGACATGCTAATTACTGCAACAAACGTTCCTCTTTTACGACTCGGAGCCGCTCAACACAAACACCTGTTAGGTTCGGGACATGTGCAGAAAACTCTTTAAAGCCTCTGAAACATCAGAGCTTCCTGTTGTTCCTCTTAAAGATATAATGTGTGAGGTGAGTTGTGTATTTACATTATTCCAACCCTCACCATCAGAGAGAGGACGAGACCTCTGGAGGAGTCTGCTTTTATTTTGAAAATAAATCTTTGTTTACTTCCAATGCCAAGAACAAACTTGTTTCCTGCTCTGCACTTTGGGCACAGAGTAATCTACACGATCTAAAATAAGTAAATCTTTGTCTCCTCCCGTCCAGGCCACCAACCAGACCGACCTGGAGAACTGGGTGACGGCGATCCACTCTGCGAGCGCCTCGCTGCTGGCCAAGCGTCAGGGGAAGGAGGACACGCTGCGCCTGCTGCGCTGCGAGAGCCGCTCGCTGCTGCACAAGATCGACATGGACGGGAAGATGAAGAAGATGGCGGAGCTGCAGCTGTCCGTCATCAAGGAGCAGAAGAACAGGAAGGCCGTGGAGAGCCAGGTGAGGCATCAGCTGCACCTTCCCCACTTCTTTACTCACATTAACTCTCTTACTATATCACAACATCTAAATACATCTGGAGGGATTCAAGTTCTGGATACAAAACTTCAATATTTCAACACGATACTTCATCATTCAACCTCACACACACACACACACACACACACACACACACACACACACGATTTTGACTTTCACACATTAGTTAACGTGATTTCAAGATTCAGTAACGAACAAAATAACTTGATTTCTTGCAGATAATTTATTATTTTGTTTTTAGTTTGTTATCATAAAGTAAACATCGTCCTCCATAAGTTCAGAAACATTGAGCTCATGTAGAAACAGAACAAGTGAAGAACCCACCTGCAGGAGTTTAATATGTTAATGATCTGAATACTTCTCCATCCTTTGATCAACAATAGTGATGATATAGATCTTTATGTTCTACGTATCTGTTCAGATCCAGCAGTGGGAGCAGAACCTGGAGAAGCTGAACCTGGATCTGTTCCGGCTGCGCTGCTATCTGTCCAGCCTGCAGGGCAGCGAGCTGCCCAACCCCAAGAGCCTCCTCGCTGTGGCCGGCCGGCCCTCCAAGAGCATGCTGGGACGCCTGGGAGTCTTCTCCGTGTCCTCCTTCCATGCTCTGGTAAGAAGAGCCACCAGCAGAAGATAAAAACAGGAAGCTGGAAGACGTGTTTCTTCACAGCGCGGCTCTCGTGTCTCCTCAGGTGTGCAGCAGAGACAAGGGGACGCTGAGGCGGCGCTATCGCTCCGTGTCCGGAGGAGGTGGCAGGAGGAGGGGGGGGCTGCCGTCCTCTCTGAAGGAGCTGGACGCACTGAAGACGCGCATCAGGGACGGCAGACACACGGCCCAGGTAATACACCGCACCGAGAGCAGCGTGCACGCTTTCAGGGGCTTTAATTATTTATCTTTATTAAAGTTCTGACAACAAATATGGACAGAACATCTTCCCCCCCAGCTGAAGTTCCCATGATGCTCGGCTCCTGCAGGCCCCTCTCCATAAACAGCGGAGCTATTTATGGAGTGTGAGTCGAGCGTGTTTTGACAGAAACACGTGTTCCACTTCTCACATCTGAAACAGGACTGCAGCTTTTTCTGAACATTTTATATGTGTGAACGTTTTCAGAGGTTTCATTAGTGTGGTGGTGCATCATGGGAGGTTAGTGTGGTGGTGCATCATGGGAGGTTAGTGTGGTGGTGCATCATGGGAGGTTATAGTGTTGGTGCATCATGGGAGGTTAGTGTGGTGGTGCATCATGGGAGGTTAGTGTGGTGGTGCATCATGGGAGGTTAGTGTGGTGGTGCATCATGGGAGGTTAGTGTGGTGGTGCATCATGGGAGGTTATAGTGTTGGTGCATCATGGGAGGTTAGTGTGGTGGTGCATCATGGGAGGTTATAGTGTTGGTGCATCATGGGAGGTTAGTGTGGTGGTGCATCAAGGGAGTTTGGTGTGGTGGTGCATCATGGGAGTTTGGTATGGTGGTGCATCATGGGAATTTAGTGTGGTGGTGCAGCAGCAGTGCATCATGGGAGTTTAGTGTGGTGGTGCAGCAGCAGTGCATCATGGGAGTTTAGTATGGTAGTGCATCATGGGAGTTTAGTGTGGTGGTGCAGCAGCAGTGCATCATGGGAGTTTAGTGTGGTGGTGCATCATGGGAGTTTAGTGTGGTGGTGCATCATGGGAGTTTAGTGTGGTGGTGCAGCAGCAGTGCATCATGGGAGTTTGTCAGTTTGAGTGTGTCACTTTTGAATATATATTAATGGATGAAATACTTTTAAAAAGAAGATTTAATTAAATGTTCTAAATTTGTATTTTAGTTTCGTCAGATTGCATTAAATGTTTTGTCAATCAAAGAAAAGCGGAAGATGAAAAAAAGTGAAATAAAATAAGAGAAACTGTCAGAATCATGTAAAACAGAGCAAACGAAAAGTTGTTTCCTTATAAGGAGTTGTGTGTGTTGACGGTGCGTTCACTGCCTGCTGGTGGTTTCAGACTCCAGACTGACTGATTACGGCTCCGACTGCACAAACCTGTAATTTCAGCTCAACCCCTCATTTTTTCCCAAGATGCCTTGGGGCTAATTTTGGTTTTAATCTGACACAGAATTTAGCATCAAAGTTGTTTTTCCTCGACAGATCGTTTTTAATTAAGTATAATTACACAGTGTGTGTGTGTGTGTGTGTCTGTGTGTGTGTGTGTGTGTGTGTGTGTGTGTGTGTGTGTGTTTTTCCTTCCTCTCTGTATTCTGAAGGTTATTTATATGATTACATTAAATTATCACTGTTTCTCAGAATTGTACAGTTTATTTTCCTAAAATGTTCATAATATGTAAAATATCATAATATTACAAAAAAATAATATTTCTATATTTTAGGAACAAAATGTTCTACGACATATCAGTTTCAGCTGATATCTATTCTCTACATTACATAACGCCTCATGTACATATTAAACACTTGAGATATAAACGTGTGTTGATGTGAGTCATGACGTGGGGAAGCTTCATGATGGGGGGGCGTCCACACACTTTTGGCCAGAAAGTATTTTGTTTGTTGAGTCTGCAGCCACCTGTCGCCCCCTGACCCCCGAGGAGGAGAACAAAGGGGGGGGCAGCTGCTGCTTTGTGAGGACGACTAAAAGGTCCCACCGCCTTTTATTCTCCCAGAATGCCTTTGTCCCTTGTGGTAATCGTGACCCCCCCTCATTATAATGCATCTGTAACATTCATTAATGTTTATAACCAGACATGACGATTTTATATTTCTCTTGATAAATTTACTAAACTAAGAATAAAAGCAGTTTTCATTTGACGCTCGTTGGAACCTGTAGTTAATAAAACACGTGTCCACACAGAGAGAGGCGGCGCCCCCTGCAGGACGTCCTGCAGCTCTACAGGTGCGTTCACTGACACGACTCGTCTTTAATATATATATGTATATATACCAATTATACATACATCTCGTGTGTGTTGTGGCTGTTTTGAAATGTAACAAATCTCTAAATCTAAAAGGAATCTCAAATTATCTCCACTAAATAAATAACCCTGATGTATACGTGCATGATGCAATATGGGTACTGATTTTATTATTATTATTATTATTATTATTATTATTATTATTATTATTATTATTATTATTATTATTATTATTCAGTGGGTTTAATTTCCCTTTTTATAATTTGCATTCTATTCCATTTTATTTCACATTAATTTGATTCTTTGTTTATTCTCCTTTATTATAAAGCTCTTTGTATTTCTTGTATGAAAGGTACAAATAAAGTTTATTATTATTAAAAAGATTATATCATAGAAACTATTTTGTTAATCGATTAATTGATTGATTTATAAGATAGTAAATAACATGTATTTGTGTTTTTGATTAGTTGCTCTGATGAAACTATTTAACGACGTCAATTTGACTTTTTGTAGATGAAACGATTAATAACAGAAAATAATCAGCAAATATTCTGAACACGAGTTAATCTGTCGTCTTGACCTTCAGCCGTCAGAAGCTTTTACTCTGAACGTCCGTCGACTCGACGCTGCCAAAGACTTTGGTGAGAAAATAAACACATATTCATATTTATAAAAGTGAACATGTTGAGTTTTAAGATGTTGTATAAGAGCTTCTGTATGTTTGCAGGTTTTGCAGTGACGGGTCACGTGGACGGAGCGGGCGAAAGTCACGTCTACGTCAGCGAGGTCGACCCGCTGGGCCCGTCGGCCGCAGGAGGTCTGAATGTTTAAAGTTATAGTTCGCTTCACGTACGATATTATAATTATAATCATATACTTATTTAGAGGAGTTTCTGTGCATTTGTCAGAAGACGACGTTCTTTTTTCTTTGCAGCAGAGACAAAACATGTAAAAAACTTTATTTATAAAACGTCTTTCATACAATCAGCCCGACGTGCTTCACACATTCAAACAGGCAATTCTCCTGATGTTTGAAACAAACTGTAATACATCTTTAAATCAAGAGAAAAATAGTCACGATATTAGAAAAATGAAGCATCACAAGAACAACCTGCGTTTCCCATCAGGCCTCAGGGCGGGAGATGAGGTCCTGGCTGTGAACGGGGCTGTGGTGTCGGCTCTGGACCTGGACCTGATGCAGAGTCTCTTCAGCCCCCAGAAGCTGCAGCTACTGCTCAGGAGGGACGAGGAGCCCGCGGAGCCCCCGGCCCCCCCCGCCCCCCCGTACCTGCTCCCCTGGACCAACACCGGTATGTTTAAATTCAGGTTTCTACAAGTATTGGACCCAGTAATATACATATATAAATATATTATATATGTATATGTGTATCTATAGATATATATATATATATATATATATATATATATACATATATATATATATATATATATATATGTGTGTGTATATGTGTGTATGTGTATATATATGTATGTATACATATATGTGTATATGTATATATATATACACATATATGTGTGTGTATATGTGTGTATGTGTATATATATATATATGTGTATATATATATATATATATATATATATATATACATATATATATGTGTGTAAATATATATATTTATATGTATATATATGTGTAAATATATGTTTATATATATATATGTGTATATATATGTATATGTGTATATGTATATATGTGTATATATATGTATATATATATATACATATATATATATATATATATATATATATATATATATATATATATTTAATATATTATATAATGTCTATATATATGTCTATATTTATATATATATATTTATATATGTAATATATATATTTATATATGTAAATATATTTATATATGTATGTAACATATATTTATATATGTAAGTAAATATATTTATATATGTAAGTAAATATATTATATATGTAAATATATTTATATATGTAAGTAATATATTTATATATGTAAATAAATATATTTATATATGTAAATATGTAAATATATTTATATATGTAAATACATATATTTATATGTATATATATATTTACATATATATATATATATTTATATAAATATATTTATATAAATATATATACTTTAGACCTAAGAATCAAACTAAATATCTGTGACTTTCAGCACACATGTCCTTATATTTTCTTATATTTCTTATATTTTCTTATATTTTCTTATATTTTCTTATATTTTCTTATATTAAGAACCTGATCTTTATTTCACAGCTTCTGCAGACGGTGTCCTGCTTCCTGTTTGTGACGGCGAGCTGCAGAGACAGGTGAGATTCTCCTCTTGTTGAGTTTTCCTCTGCGTGCTCTGGCAGCTCCTGATGTGTCGGGTTGTGTTTGTATTTATCCAGAAGTTCTTCTTCTGGTGTAGAAATGTTTACTTGTCTCCTGGATTTGTGATTCGTCCTGCAGAGACGCAGATATATAATATCAGATGTGTGCGTCCTGAAGAGAAACCGCTCCTCTGCTAACACACAAAGAAAATATATAAAATAATGTGTTTTACCCGAACACAGAAACAAAGTGTCGTTGGGCAGAAGAAGAGAATTCATGGCTTCAGCACAAAAAAGTATTAAAAGATTTGCTTCTCTACTAAACAGCATTTCTTATTGTTAACAATGTTTTTATTCAGGTTCATAAAACATAAATATGAAAGAAACACGTCAAAGTGAAGTCTTTTAGTTTGAAGGATTGACGTGTGACTTCCTGTCTGCATGTTCTCAACTCGACTTGGAGCCCGAAGTGTTTCACATACATTCAGTTTTTTAATTAACAAAACAACAATAAACACAACTTTGCAAGAAAATACGAAAACAATAAACTTTTAAAGATCAATAAATAAAAGTCAATAGAATAAATTATAATCGTGTTAAAACACAGACTAACAGACTCATGTGGTGGTGTCACTGTAAAACATGCAAACTGTCCCTTTAATGTGGACGAGCAGGAACCTCCCTGAACCTCCTCACCTGCAGAAACCCTTTCCCACAATCCTCCTGTGCTCCCTGAAGCTCAGACACCTTCTGGGTCACATGACCTGACCAGGCCGATAATCCAGGCTTACGCCTTCAGGAGCGTTTGTGTGTAAAGTCTGACCGGAGGGGGATTAATGGCGACTCGTAGATGTTGTTTCTGACCGGCCTCCCTGACGCCCTGCTCTCTGATCATGGGCGCCCTGTGCTGGGTGCTGCCGCTGGAGGAGGACGAGGAGATGCTGGAGGAGGAGGAGGAGGGCGGCGGCGTGCTGCAGCGGGCCGCCTGCTGCCTGAGCTGCCGGCAGCCGGCCGAGAGCCTCGTACTGCTGGTAAACTGAGAGACGCTGCAGGATGTTGTGTTAGTCGCTGGAAAGTAACTAAGTACATTTACTCACTTAAGTACTGCACTTCAAACTTGAGGTACTTTATACTTCGACTCGCTTGAGTTACAGAGAACAGTTTATACGGTTCAGCTGGAAACAGTAGTGCAGTAATCAGGAAGTTAAACTACTCATTGTATTTCCAATATTTACAACCTGTTTTTAAGACTTTATTTATTATTATTTATTGATTTCTTCTTTAAGGATATCTGATTCAAACAGGATAAGAAGAAATGTAAACACGGATACAATCTATATTTGTATATTACTGCAGTAATTGTAAAGACATTGTCTGCTTTTACTTTTAATAAGGTCATGTATTAGTAATAATGTGCTCATTTCTCACTACTTTTAAAACCCAACAATGAACGCATTAATGGAATAATCAGATAAATCCATGATACAATAATCTTTACTTAATAGTTCATAACGAACGAGAAATAATTATCTAATGAAATCATATTTAATAGTATAACAGCCTGGGACAGTTTTATACTTTTAATACTTCAACTACATTTTACTGATTTTACTGAAGGAACTTCAATGCAGTACCTTTAGAGTATTTTTACTGTGTGGTGTTAGAAATATTACTGCAGTAAAGTATCTGAATACTTGAGTTGTCACTTAGTCCTTATGGATGTAACTGGACTCCTGTGTAACTCTGTGTAACTCTGTGTATATCTGTGTAACTCTGTGTAACTCTGTGTATATCTATGTAACTCTGTGTATATCTGTGTAACTCTGTGTATATCTGTGTAACTCTGTGTATATCTGTGTAACTCTGTGTATATCTGTGTAACTCTGTGTATATCTGTGTAACTCTGTGTATATCTGTGTAACTCTGTGTAACTCTGTGTAACTCTGTGTATATCTGTGTAACTCTGTGTATATCTGTGTAACTCTGTGTAACTCTGTGTAACTCTGTGTATATCTGTGTAACTCTGTGTATATCTGTGTAACTCTGTATAACTCTGTGTAACTCTGTGTATGTCTGTGTAACTCTGTGTATATCTGTGTAACTCTGTGTAACTCTGTGTATATCTGTGTAACTCTGTGTATATCTGTGTAACTCTGTGTAACTCTGTGTGTATCTGTGTAACTCTGTGTGTATCTGTGTAACTCTGTGTATATCTGTGTATATCTGTGTAACTCTGTGTAACTCTGTGTATATCTGTGTAACTCTGTGTATATCTGTGTAACTCTGTGTATATCTGTGTAACTCTGTGTAACTCTGTGTATATCTGTGTAACTCTGTGTAACTCTGTGTAACTCTGTGTATATCTGTGTAACTCTGTGTATATCTGTGTAACTCTGTGTAACTCTGTGTAACTCTGTGTATATCTGTGTAACTCTGTGTAACTCTGTGTATATCTGTGTAACTCTGTGTAACTCTGTGTATATCTGTGTAACTCTGTGTAACTCTGTGTATATCTGTGTAACTCTGTGTAACTCTGTGTACTCTGTGTATATCTGTGTAACTCTGTGTAACTCTGTGTATAGCTGTGTAACTCTGTGTAGATAGTGTACTCTGTGTAACTCTGTGTACTCTGTGTATATCTGTGTAACTGTGATATCTGTGTAACTCTGTGTAACTCTGTGTAATCTGTGTAACTCTGTGTATCTCTGTGTAACTCTGTGTAACTATTGTGTAATCTGTGTAACTCTGTGTATATCTGTGTAACTCTGTGTAACTCTGTGTATATCTGTGTACTCTGTGTATATCTGTGTAACTCTGTGTATATCTGTGTAACCTCTGTGTAACTCTGTGTATATCTGTGTAACTCTGTGTAACTCTTGTGTAATCTGTGTAACTCTGTGTAACTCTGTGTAACTCTGTGTATATCTGTGTAACTCTGTGTAATCTGTGTAACTCTGTGTATATCTGTGTAACTCTGTGTATACTCGTGTTAACTCGTAACTCTGTGTATAGTCTGTGTAACTCTGTGTATATCTGTGTAACTCTGTGTATACTCTGTGTAACTCTGTGTAACTCTGTGTATATCTGTGTAACTCTGTGTATATCTGTGTAACTCTGTGTAACTCTGTGTATATCTGTGTAACTCTGTGTATATCTGTGTAACTCTGTGTAATATATCTGTGTAACTCTGTGTATCTGGAACTCTGTGTTATATCTGTGTAACTCTGTGTATACTCTGTGTATACTCTGTGTAACTCTGTGTATATCTGTGTATGTAACTCTGTGTAACTCTGTGTATATCTGTGTAACTCTGTGTAACTCTGTGTATATCTGTGTAACTCTGTGTAACTCTGTGTATATCTGTGTAACTCTGTGTAACTCTGTGTAATCTGTGTATACTCTGTGTAATATCTGTGTAACTCTGTGTATATCTGTGTAACTCTGTGTATATCTGTGTACTCTGTGTACTCTGTGTATATCTGTGTAACTCTGTGTATATCTGTGTAACTCTGTGTATATCTGTGTAACTCTGTGTAACTCTGTGTAACTCTGTGTATATCTGTGTAACTCTGTGTATATATGTGTAACTCTGTATATCTGTGTAACTCTGTGTAACTCTGTGTAACTCTGTGTATATATGTGTAACTCTGTGTATATCTGTGTAACTCTGTGTATATCTGTGTAACTCTGTGTATATCTGTGTAACTCTGTGTATATCTGTGTAACTCTGTGTAACTCTGTGTATATCTGTGTAACTCTGTGTATATCTGTGTAACTCTGTGTATATCTGTGTAACTCTGTGTAACTCTGTGTATATATGTGTAACTCTGTGTATATCTGTGTAACTCTGTGTATATCTGTGTAACTACTCTGTTGTTTCTCTGTTTTCTTAGTTTTTCTCTGTTTTCTTTGTTTTCCTCTGTTTTCTTTGTTTGTTCTTTGTTTTTCTCTGTTTTCTCTGTTTTCTTTGTTTTTCTCTGTTTTTCTCTGTTTTCTTTGTTTTTCTCTGTTTTTCTCTGTTTTCTTTGTTTTTCTTTGTTTTTCTCTGTTTTCTTCTCTGTTTTTTCTCTGTTCTTCTTTGTTTTTCTCTGTTTTCTTTGTTTTTTCTCTGTTTTCTCTGTTTTCTCTGTTTTCTCTGTTTTCTTTGTTTTTCTCTGTTTTTCTCTGTTTTTCTCTGTTTCTCTGTTTTCACTTTTGTTGTTTTTCTCTGTTTTTCTCTCTGTTTTTCTTCTCTGTTTTTCTTCTGTTTTCTTTGTTTTTCTCTGTTTTTCTCTGTTTTCTTTGTTTTTCTCTGTTTTCTCTGTTTTTCTCTGTTTTCTTTGTTTTTCTCTGTTTTCTTTGTTTTCTCTGTTTTTCTCTTTTTCTCTGTTTTTCTCTGTTTTCTTTGTTTTCTCTGTTTCTCTGTTTTTCTCTGTTTTTCTCTGTTTTTCTCTGTTTTCTCTGTTTTCTCTGTTTTTCTCTGTTTCTCTGTTTTTCTCTGTTTTTCTCTGTTTTCCTTTGTTTTCTCTGTTTTCTTGTTTTCTTGTTTTTCTCTGTTTTCTCTGTGTTTTCTTTGTTTTCTCTGTTTTTCTTTGTTTTTCTCTGTTTTTCTCTGTTTTCTCTGTTTTTCTCTGTTTTTCTCTGTTTTCTTTGTTTTCTCTGTTTTCTTTGTTTTTCTCTGTTTTCTCAGTTTTCTCAGTTTTCTTTGTTTTCTCTGTTTTCTTTGTTTTTCTCTGTTTTCTTTGTTTTCTTTGTTTTTCTCTGTTTTTCTCTGTTTTCTCTGTTTCTTTGTTTTTCTCTGTTTTTCTGTTTTCTCTGTTTTTCTCTGTTTTTCTCTGTTTTCTTTGTTTTTCTCTGTTTTCTTTGTTTTTCTCAGTTTTCTTTGTTTTTCTCTGTTTTCTCAGTTTTCTTAGTTTTTCTTTGTTTTTCTCTGTTTTTCTCTGTTTTCTTAGTTTTTCTTTGTTTTTCTCTGTTTTCTTTGTTTTTCTCTGTTTTTCTCAGTTTTCTTTATTTTTCTCTGTTTTCTTTGTTTTTCTGTTTTCTCTGTTTTTCTTTGTTTTCTCAGTTTTTCTCTGTTTTCTCTGTTTTTCTCTGTTTTCTTTGTTTTTCTCTGTTTTTCTTTGTTTTTCTCTGTTTTTCTCTGTTTTCTTTGTTTTTCTCTGTTTTTCTCTGTTTTCCTCTGTTTTTCTCCGTTTTTCTCTGTTTTCTCGTTTTTCTCTGTTTTCTTTGTTTTTCTCTGTTTTCTTTGTTTTTCTTTGTTTTTCTCTGTTTTCTTTGTTTTCTTTGTTTTTCTCTGTTTTTCTCTGTTTTTTTTGTTTTTCTCTGTTTTCTCTGTTTTCTTTGTTTTTCTCTGTTTTCTTTGTTTTTCTCTGTTTCTCTGTTTTCTTTGTTTTTCTCTGTTTTCTCTGTTTTCTTTGTTTTCTCTGTTTTCTTTGTTTTTCTCTGTTTTCTTTGTTTTTTCTGTTTTCTCTGTTTTCTCTGTTTTCTCTGTTTTTCTCTGTTTTCTCTGTTTTTCTCTGTTTTCTTTGTTTTTCTCTGTTTTCTTATTTTTCTTTGTTTTTCTGTTTTCTTTGTTTTCTTCTGTTTTCTCTGTTTTCTGTTTTCTTTGTTTTCATGGGCCCTCAGAGATCAGCTGGTCTGTGAGGGAAGTGTGTGTGTTTGAAGCTGTGTGTGTTGGGATGATGAACGAGGCGTCTGGTTGTTCGGCCCTTCGTCCTCCTTCAGGGTGAATCCGTGTTCCTGTTTCCTCAGTTCTTCTGTTTCATTCACAGTCTGTGTTTCCTTTTGTCCTCAGAACGTGGAGCGGGTTCACGCTCTCTATCAAACCTTCCCAGAATGCCGAGCGGCAGAGACTGATGTTCCCAGGAACCCGTACAGCCGGGAGGCCGGCCTGCAGCCCCCGAGCCCCGCCCACCTCAGTGTGTGTCAGCGTCTGCGGAAAGTCATCCAGGAGCTGGTGGACACCGAGAAGTCCTACGTCAAGGTCAGTACTGCAGGAATACTGCAATACTAATACTGCAGGAATACTACTGCAGTTGCCCCTCCCTATTATTGAGGTCTATTTGATTATGTATAACTAAATATATAAACACCATGTTGTCTGTTGGGCTGGCAGTTTCTATCTCGTATTCTGTATTGTATCTCCTCACACTGTTTGATGTTGACCTTGTCGTCTCAGGACCTGGTGTGTCTGTTCGAGCTGTACCTGACGCCGCTGCAGAAGGAGCCCTTCCTCAGTAAAGCAGAGGTACAAACACAGAATCTCTTCCTCTGCTGAGAGCTTCAGGTTGTTCTCAGTCTCTGACGCAGCTCTCGCCCTCAGATGGAGGCGTTGTTCGGCAGCCTGCCGGAGATGTTGGACTTTCAGAAGGTTTTCCTTCAGACGCTGGAGCAGAGGATCGCTTCCTGTCCCAACTTCAGCAGCCTAGAGACACCGGGGCAGTTCAAGGTGGAGACTCGGACACTGCTGCGTTGTTTCAGGGGATTTAATCCTCTGAGCCAGAGTTTTCAACATTTTCTCTCTTTTGCTCAAAGAAACTCCTGTTTTCGTTGGGAGGGTCTTTCCTGTACTACGCCGATCACTTCAAGCACTACAGCGGCTTCTGTGCCAATCACATCAAAGTCCAGAAGGTCCTGGAGAGAGGTGAGCCTCACACATTTAACTGCTTTAGTATTACTTACAAAACAGCATTGGGTCATTTCACTCAGATGTTGGTCTGAAAAACATTAATAATACTTTTAATATTTACAACCACGACTACTCCTGACGAAGAACTTTTGTATTTAAGAATCATAAGACCTTATTTATTTATTTTATTTTTAAAACATGATTTTCTGCATTCGGACATTTGGAACTGTAGAAGGACTTGTTGACATTTATTGTTCTGTGAATGTGAAATCTGTCGTTCTCACAGCGAAGACGGACGGAGCCTTCAAACACTTCCTGGAGGCGAGGAATCCGACCAATCAGCACTCGTCGTCTCTGGAGTCGTACCTGATCAAACCTGTGCAGAGAGTCCTGAAGTATCCACTGCTGCTGAGAGAGCTGGTGTCTCTGACCGACCCCGAGAGCCCCGAACACACACACCTGACAGGTACACACACACACACACACACACCTGACAGGTACACACAAACACACACACACCTGACAGGTACACACACACACACCTGACAGGTACACACACAC
This sequence comes from Cottoperca gobio, assembly GCF_900634415.1. NCBI lineage: Eukaryota > Metazoa > Chordata > Actinopteri > Perciformes > Bovichtidae > Cottoperca > Cottoperca gobio. Next base: position 203,166 of record NW_021166876.1, on the reverse strand, counting down.
CTGACAGGTACACACAAACACACACACACCTGACAGGTATACACACACACACCTGACGGGTACACACAAACACACACACACACCTGACAGGTACACACAAACACACACTCACCTGACAGGTACACACAAACACACACACACCTGACAGGTACACACACACACACACCTGACAGGTACACACACACCTGACAGGTACACACACACACCTGACAGGTACACACAAACACACACACACCTGACAGGTATACACACACACACACCTGACGGGTACACACAAACACACACACACCTGACAGGTACACACAAACACACACTCACCTGACAGGTACACACAAACACACACTCACCTGACAGGTACACACACCTGACAGATACACACATATCTGTACACACACACACACACACACACCTGACAGGCACACACACACCTTACAGGTACAAACACACCTGACAGGTACACACACACACACACCTGACAGGTACACACATATCTGTAAACACACACACACCTGACAGGTACACACATATCTGTAAACACACACACACCTGACAGGTACAAACAAACACACACACACCTGACAGGTACACACACACACACCTGACAGGTACACACACACCTGACAGGTACACACACACACACCTGACAGGTACACACACACACACCTGACAGGTACACACAAACACACACACACCTGACAGGTATACACACACACACCTGACGGGTACACACAAACACACACACACCTGACAGGTACACACAAACACACACTCACCTGACAGGTACACACAAACACACACACACCTGACAGGTACACACACACCTGACAGGTACACACACACACACCTGACAGGTACACACAAACACACACACACCTGACAGGTATACACACACACACACACACCTGACGGGTACACACAAACACACACACACCTGACAGGTACACACAAACACACACTCACCTGACAGGTACACACAAACACACACTCACCTGACAGGTACACACACCTGACAGATACACACATATCTGTACACACACACACACACACACACACACACACACACACCTGACAGGCACACACACACCTGACAGGTACAAACACACCTGACAGGTACACACACACACACACACACCTGACAGGTACACACATATCTGTAAACACACACACACCTGACAGGTACACACATATCTGTAAACACACACACACCTGACAGGTACAAACACAGGTTTGTACAGATTCTGGATCTGTCTTTGTATCACTCCATAAATCACTAAATCCTGTCAACACACAGAACTCTGTGCATCTCCTGCATGTAGTGAGTGTAGCGTGTATAACATGAGCTGTGAGTGACATGTGAACAAAGCCCTCTGCACAAAGCTTCAGAATATACTGAAGTGGAGATTTCTGTGTGAGAAAAAGCTCCTTTAGAGATATGTATTGTAACATTCATACATGTTGTACACACTACAGGTGAACAGAGTCATACATGTTGTACACACTACAGGTGAACAGGGTCATACATGTTGTACACACTACAGGTGAACAGGGTCATACATGTTGTACACACTACAGGTGAACAGAGTCATACATGTTGTACACACTACAGGTGAACAGGGTCATACATGTTGTACACACTACAGGTGAACAGAGTCATACATGTTGTACACACTACAGGTGAACAGGGTCATACATGTTGTACACACTACAGGTGAACAGAGTCATACATGTTGTACACACTACAGGTGAACAGGGTCATACATGTTGTACACACTACAGGTGAACAGAGTCATACATGTTGTACACACTACAGGTGAACAGAGTCATACATGTTGTACACACTACAGGTGAACAGGGTCATACATGTTGTACACACTACAGGTGAACAGAGTCATACATGTTGTACACACTACAGGTGAACAGGGTCATACATGTTGTACACACTACAGGTGAACAGAGTCATACATGTTGTACACACTACAGGTGAACAGAGTCATACATGTTGTACACACTACAGGTGAACAGGGTCATACATGTTGTACACACTACAGGTGAACAGAGTCATACATGTTGTACACACTACAGGTGAACAGGGTCATACATGTTGTACACACTACAGGTGAACAGAGTCATACATGTTGTACACACTACAGGTGAACAGGGTCATACATGTTGTACACACTACAGGTGAACAGAGTCATACATGTTGTACACACTACAGGTGAACAGGGTCAAACATGTAACTAACATATATCATGAAGCTTCCCCACTTCATGACTCACATCAACACAAGTTTATATTACAAGTGTTTAATATGTACATGAGGCGTTATGTAATGTAGCTGTGGAGAGGTTAAATCTACACACACACAGTTACACACACACACTCTGATGTTCTCATGTTCCTCTCATCTGAAGAAGATGTTAGAGAAGATGAATAACAGGTTTTGTCTGTACTGTCTCCCTCAAGTTACTTCTGTCAACTTGCTAACTGTAGTTCCTCTGGTGTCCACACAGAGGCGCTGAGAGCGATGGAGAAGGTGGCGACTCACATCAATGAGATGCAGAAGATCTATGAGGACTACGGCTGCGTGTTCGACCAGCTGGCTGCAGAGCACAGCGCTCCTGACAAACAGGTATGCACACACACACACACACACACACACACACACACACACACACAGCTGTGTGTTGTTGGACTTTCTCCGGTTATGTTATGTTCCCGCCCCCTGCAGGTGACGGAGATCTCGATGGGGGAGTTTCTGATCCACTCGTCGGTGGTGTGGTTGAACCCGCTGCCCTGCCTGGGACGCCTGAGGAAGGAGCCCGAGCTCACGCTGTTTGGTGCGTACACACTGATGCTTCTTCATGATGCGTGTGCAGATAAGTGTGCGTGTCCTGAGTGACGTTGAGCTTCTTCCTGCTGTGTCCTCAGTGTTCAAGCGAGCCGTCATCCTGGTTTACCGTGAGAACATCAAGCTGAAGAAGAGGATGGTGAGTCTCCTCTTCGTCCTCTGGGGATGTGTGGACATGTGTTGAGCTGTAAATACGAACTTACAGTTGCAGGCAGACTTCATGTGTCCATGTCATGAAGGCTCCGAGATGTGAGTGAGAACGATGTCCCCTCTGAGGACACACGGTGCGTTCAGGGACACTCGGGTCAGAGGTTTTAGATTTGACTGCTGAACAACGCAGACCACCAGTGGTCAGATGTTGTGGTGTTCTTGAACGCACCACTGCTCACAACTGTGGACTCACAAACATTTACAGAGTACACACAGTGAAGTACGCACAGTAGAGTACGCACAGTAGAGTACGCACAGTGAAGTACGCACAGTGAAGTACGCACAGTGAAGTACGCACAGTAGAGTACGCACAGTGAAGTACGCACAGTGAAGTACGCACAGTAGAGTACGCACAGTAGAGTACGCACAGTGAAGTACGCACAGTGAAGTACGCACAGTAGAGTACGCACAGTGAAGTACGCACAGTGAAGTACGCACAGTGAAGTACGCACAGTAGAGTACGCACAGTGAAGTACGCACAGTGAAGTACGCACAGTGAAGTACACACAGTAGAGTACGCACAGTGAAGTACACACAGTGAAGTACGCACAGTGAAGTATGCACAGTGAAGTACGCACAGTAGAGTACGCACAGTAGAGTACGCACAGTGGAGTACGCACAGTAGAGTACGCACAGTGAAGTACGCACAGTAGAGTACGCACAGTGAAGTACGCACAGTGAAGTACGCACAGTGAAGTACGCACAGTGAAGTACGCACAGTAGAGTACGCACAGTAGAGTACGCACAGTGAAGTACACACAGTAGAGTACGCACAGTGAAGTACGCACAGTGAAGTACGCACAGTAGAGTACGCACAGTAGAGTACGCACAGTGAAGTACGCACAGTGAAGTACGCACAGTAGAGTACGCACAGTGAAGTACGCACAGTAGAGTACGCACAGTAGAGTACGCACAGTGAAGTACGCACAGTAGAGTACGCACAGTAGAGTACGCACAGTGAAGTACGCACAGTAGAGTACGCATAGTAGAGTACGCACAGTGAAGTACGCACAGTAGTACGCACAGTAGAGTACGCACAGTAGAGTACGCACAGTGAAGTACGCACAGTAGAGTACGCACAGTGAAGTACGCACAGTAGAGTACGCACAGTAGAGTACGCACAGTAGAGTACGCACAGTGAAGTACGCACAGTGAAGTACGCACAGTAGAGTACGCACAGTGAAGTACGCACAGTAGAGTACGCACAGTGAAGTACGCACAGTAGAGTACGCACAGTGAAGTACGCACAGTAGAGTACGCACAGTGAAGTACTCATAGTGAAGTACGCATAGTGAAGTAAGCACAGTAGAGTACGCACAGTAGAGTACACATAGTGAAGTACACAGTGAAGTACGCACAGTAGAGTACGCACAGTAGAGTACACACAGTGAAGTACGCACAGTGAAGTACGCACAGTGAAGTACGCACAGTAGAGTACGCACAGTAGAGTACGCACAGTAGAGTACGCACAGTGAAGTACGCACAGTGAAGTATGCACAGTAGCAGTAGAGTACGCACAGTGAAGTATGCACAGTAGAGTACGCACAGTAGAGTACGCACAGTGAAGTACGCACAGTAGAGTACGCACAGTAGAGTACGCACAGTAGAGTACGCACAGTGAAGTACGCACAGTAGAGTACGCACAGTGAAGTACGCACAGTAGAGTACGCACAGTGAAGTACGCACAGTAGAGTACGCACAGTGAAGTACGCACAGTAGAGTACGCACAGTGAAGTACGCACAGTAGAGTACGCACAGTGAAGTACGCACAGTAGAGTACGCACAGTGAAGTACGCACAGTAGAGTACGCACAGTGAAGTACGCACAGTAGAGTACTCACAGTGAAGTACGCACAGTAGAGTACGCACAGTAGAGTACGCACAGTGAAGTACGCACAGTGAAGTATGCACAGTAGAGTACGCACAGTAGAGTACGCACAGTGAAGTACGCACAGTAGAGTACGCACAGTAGAGTACGCACAGTGAAGTACGCACAGTAGAGTACGCACAGTGAAGTACGCACAGTAGAGTATGCACAGTAGAGTACGCACAGTAGAGTACGCACAGTGAAGTACGCACAGTAGATTACTCACAGTGAAGTACGCACAGTAGAGTACGCACAGTAGAGTACGCACAGTAGAGTACGCACAGTAGAGTACGCATAGTGAAGTACACACAGTGAAGTACGCATCGTGAAGTACGCACAGTAGAGTACGCATAGTGATGTACACACAGTGAAGTACGCACAGTAGAGTACGCACAGTAGAGTACGCACAGTAGAGTACGCACAGTGAAGTACGCATAGTGAAGTACGCATAATGAAGTACGCATCGTGAAGTACGCATCGTGAAGTACGCATAGTGAAGTACGCATCGTAATGTACGCATAGTGAAGTACGCATAGTGAAGTACGCATCGTAATGTACGCACAGTGAAGTACGCACAGTGAAGTACGCACAGTAGAGTACGCACAGTAGAGTACGCACAGTGAAGTACGCACAGTAGAGTACGCACAGTAGAGTACGCACAGTAGAGTACGCACAGTGAAGTACGCACAGTAGAGTACGCACAGTGAAGTACGCACAGTAGAGTACGCACAGTGAAGTACGCATAGTGAAGTACGCACAGTAGAGTACTCACAGTGAAGTACGCACAGTAGAGTACGCACAGTAGAGTACGCACAGTAGAGTACGCACAGTGAAGTACGCACAGTAGAGTATGCACAGTAGAGTACGCACAGTGAAGTATGCACAGTAGCAGTAGAGTACGCACAGTGAAGTATGCACAGTAGAGTACGCACAGTAGAGTACGCACAGTGAAGTACGCACAGTAGAGTACGCACAGTAGAGTACGCACAGTAGAGTACGCACAGTGAAGTACGCACAGTAGAGTACGCACAGTGAAGTACGCACAGTAGAGTACGCACAGTGAAGTACGCACAGTAGAGTACGCACAGTGAAGTACGCACAGTAGAGTACTCACAGTGAAGTACGCACAGTAGAGTACGCACAGTAGAGTACGCACAGTGAAGTACGCACAGTGAAGTATGCACAGTAGAGTACGCACAGTAGAGTACGCACAGTGAAGTACGCACAGTAGAGTACGCACAGTAGAGTACGCACAGTGAAGTACGCACAGTAGAGTACGCACAGTGAAGTACGCACAGTAGAGTATGCACAGTAGAGTACGCACAGTAGAGTACGCACAGTGAAGTACGCACAGTAGATTACTCACAGTGAAGTACGCACAGTAGAGTACGCACAGTAGACTACGCACAGTAGAGTACGCATAGTGAAGTACACACAGTGAAGTACGCATCGTGAAGTACGCACAGTAGAGTACGCATAGTGATGTACACACAGTGAAGTACGCACAGTAGAGTACGCACAGTAGAGTACGCACAGTGAAGTACGCATAGTGAAGTACGCATAGTGAAGTACGCATCGTGAAGTACGCATCGTGAAGTACGCATAGTGAAGTACGCATCGTAATGTACGCATAGTGAAGTACGCATAGTGAAGTACGCATCGTGAAGTACGCACAGTGAAGTACGCACAGTGAAGTACGCACACAGTGAAGTACACACACAGTGAAGTACACACACAGTGGAGTACACACACAGTGAAGTACGCACAGTGAAGTACACAGTGAAGTACACAGTGAAGTACACACACAGTGGAGTACACAGTAGAGTACATGCACAGTGAAGTACACACAGTGAAGTACGCACAGTAGAGTACGCACAGTGAAGTACGCACAGTAGAGTACGCACAGTAGAGTACGCACAGTGAAGTACGCACACAGTGGAGTACACAGTAGAGTACACACACAGTGAAGTACACACACAGTAGAGTACACGCACAGTGAAGTACGCACAGTGAAGTACGCACAGGGAAGTACGCACGGTGAAGTACGTACAGTAGAGTACGCACAGTAGAGTACGCACGGTGAAGTACGCACGGTGAAGTACGCACAGTGAAGTACGCACAGTGAAGTACGCACAGTGAAGTACGCACAGTAGAGTACGCACAGTAGAGTACGCACAGTGAAGTACGCACAGTAGAGTACGCACAGTAGAGTACGCACAGTAGAGTACGCACAGTGAAGTACGCACAGTAGAGTACGCACAGTGAAGTACGCACAGTAGAGTACGCACAGTGAAGTACGCATAGTGAAGTACGCACAGTAGAGTACTCACAGTGAAGTACGCACAGTAGAGTACGCACAGTAGAGTACGCACAGTAGAGTACGCACAGTGAAGTACGCACAGTAGAGTATGCACAGTAGAGTACGCACAGTAGAGTACGCACAGTGAAGTACGCACAGTAGAGTACTCACAGTGAAGTACGCACAGTAGAGTACGCACAGTAGAGTACGCACAGTAGAGTACGCATAGTGAAGTACACTCAGTGAAGTACGCATCGTGAAGTACGCACAGTAGAGTACGCATAGTGATGTACACACAGTGAAGTACGCACAGTAGAGTACGCACAGTAGAGTACGCACAGTGAAGTACGCATAGTGAAGTACGCATAGTGAAGTACGCATCGTGAAGTACGCATCGTGAAGTACGCATAGTGAAGTACGCATCGTAATGTACGCATAGTGAAGTACGCATAGTGAAGTACGCATCGTGAAGTACGCACAGTGAAGTACGCACAGTGAAGTACGCACACAGTGAAGTACACACACAGTGAAGTACACACACAGTGGAGTACACACACAGTGAAGTACGCACAGTGAAGTACACAGTGAAGTACACAGTGAAGTACACACACAGTGGAGTACACAGTAGAGTACATGCACAGTGAAGTACGCACAGTGAAGTACGCACAGTAGAGTACGCACAGTAGAGTACGCACAGTGAAGTACGCACAGTAGAGTACGCACAGTAGAGTACGCACAGTGAAGTACGCACACAGTGGAGTACACAGTAGAGTACACACACAGTGAAGTACACACACAGTAGAGTACACGCACAGTGAAGTACGCACAGTGAAGTACGCACAGGGAAGTACGCACAGTGAAGTACGCACAGTAGAGTACGCACAGTAGAGTACGCACGGTGAAGTACGCACGGTGAAGTACGCACAGTGAAGTACGCATCGTAATGTACGCATAGTGAAGTACGCATAGTGAAGTACGCATCGTGAAGTACGCACAGTGAAGTACGCACAGTGAAGTACGCACACAGTGAAGTACACACACAGTGAAGTACACACACAGTGGAGTACACACACAGTGAAGTACGCACAGTGAAGTACACAGTGAAGTACACAGTGAAGTACACACACAGTGGAGTACACAGTAGAGTACATGCACAGTGAAGTACGCACAGTGAAGTACGCACAGTGAAGTACGCACAGTAGAGTGCGCACAGTGAAGTACGCACAGTAGAGTACGCACAATAGAGTACGCACAGTAGAGTACGCACACAGTGAAGTACACAGTGGAGTACACAGTAGAGTACACACACAGTGAAGTACACACACAGTGGAGTACACACACAGTGAAGTACACACACAGTGAAGTACACACACAGTGAAGTACACACACAGTGGAGTACACAGTAGAGTACACACACAGTGAAGTACACATACGAGTACACACACAGTGAAGTACACAGTGGAGTACACAGTGGAGTACACACAGTGTGTAGTGACAGTAACTCAGGTACTTGAGTCGTGTGTAATATTTATCAGGTTTGTTGTTTGTTGACAGACGGTGTCTCGCTCAGCTGATCTGGACCCCTTCAGGTTCCGCTGGTTAATCCCAGTTTCAGCGGTTCAGGTCAGACCGGCCAACATCACAGGTCAGTGAACACAATATGACTTCATCCACAGACCTGTGATCGTGGGACTTTATCAGATCTGACTTCCTTCCATTTTCAAAATAAAAGTCAGATTTCACACTGAGCTGATGAAACTCAGAGATCCACTTTAAAATACAAGGACTGGATTTTCACAATAAAAACGTTGCTCTGATGAAAAAACGGGCATAAAAATATAAAATATAAATATAATTTCCCAGATCTCTGATGCGTCAGCAGATGAAGTTATCGTCATCGTGCAGCTGCATCTGGATGAAGATGCAGAACAACATGAAGCTCACGACACGTTCATCCAAAATGCAATTTAAATGTTTCATTTCGACATATTTTAATTTAATGTTTTAATTGGCCTTGAATTGTAACGGTTTTATTTATTCTTAAGTTTCTTATTTGTGTTGGTGACTGAGTTTCTTTTATATTGTAGTTCAAATAAAGGTTGCAGTAGTTGTATTTAAGTACTATTGTTTTTACTGCAATACATTTATTTAATAACTTTAGATTTAGATTAATAATTCTAAATATAATAAACAGATAAATTATGATTGTTTTAATGGATTAAACTACCCAGCAATAATTAAAATGAGCTCCAGCTGCAACATGCATCAATAATTATAATAAATTATTAAATTAAATTATTCTGCAGAACTTTTACTTTTGGTATTTTAAGTAGATTTTGATGCTTTTGTATTTTTGCTTCAGTAAGATTTTAAACGCAGGACTTTTACCTGTAACAGAGTATTTCTACATTGTTATTATTACTACTTTGACTGCAGTAACGCATGTGCGTACTTGTGTTTTCAGGCTCGGAGAACGAGTGTGTGTGGGAGCTGGTCCACAGCCGGTCGGAGGTGGAGGGCCGACCGGAGACCGTGTTTCAGCTCTGCAGCAGGTAAAAGATGACTCACACGAGAACAGCAAGAAGAATCGTTTCAGTCTCGTGTAGTTCGAAGTGCGGAAACCAGAGACGCTTTGTTAAAGATGAGCCGCTCAGGTTGTGTGTGTAACACGTGTAAAGTGTATGTTAGTGCCATGTTACGTGTATTTCGTTATTCTGAGCGTCCTGTTTGTGTTTCAGTGGTCTGGAGACGAAGGCCAGCGTACTGCGAGCTTTGCGCTCCCTCCTCAGAGACCGAGCGCCCGCCGGCTCCCTGAGGAGGACCCGGCTGTCGACGGAGAGGAGCAGCTCCTGGAGGAGGAGGCAGCAGCGGTGTCGCTCCGACAGCCAGAGGACCGTGGAGGAGAGCCGCAGGGCCGGCATCGGCTCCATCCTGGGAGAAACCTGCTCGGAGCCCCTGCTGCCCCGCCGCGCCGCCTGCGACCCCACCGGGAAGAGAACCAGACTCTGCTCCCTGACCAGCGAGCTGGAGGCCCAGCTGCAGAGGCTGAACTTCACCGAGGAGGAGGCGGAGCGAGGAGCGGCGTCTCAGAGCGGCGACCGGAGGCACGTGGAGAAGAGGCGGAGCTCCAGTCTGCGACGGACCGCTGCAGGGGAAGCACCGGACATCCTGCTGGAGAGAGACTTCAGCGTGCAGAGCATGACCTCCATGATCAACGAGGACTGTTTCTACGACAGCGTGCTCGGGACACATCCGGCTGCTGTGCCCACGCTGCAGGGCTGACACGCTGCAGGGCTGACACGCTGCAGGGCTGACACGCTGCAGGGCTGACACGCTGCAGGGCTGACACGCCAGCCCGCACGACAAACTCCGGTTACACAACACACCTTAAGTTTTCTCCTTCAGTTTGACACTTACTGCTGTCGCTCACACGGGTCTTCAAATGTCTGAAAATACACAAAAAAAACTATTTAACGCACAAAGCATGGAAGACAGAACCTCGAGGACTCACCTGAGCTTACATACCTGCTGATCATTATTTAATATCTTCTGTCAGTTTGTCTGTCAGGTTTTTACTTTCTTCACTTTGAGGGATTCTGTAATTGAAGAACACCTTAAACAACAAGTGAACAAGTGAAGGGAACTGTAAGGAGAACATTTAAAGGTGCAACAGATCTTAAGGTTTTAAATTCTCACATCACGAGGATCTCATTGAGCAACATGTGGGAAATAAAACCTGAGAACCAGCGGAGAAGTTTCATCAAACTGAATCTGATCCTCCCCGTCTGAAGTCATGAAGTTATGAACTCATGAAGTTATGAAGTCATGAGGTTATGAAGTCATGAAATCATGAAGTCATGAAATCATGAAGTTATGAAATCATGAAGTCATGAAGTCATGAAATCATGAAGTTATGAAATCATGAAGTTATGAAATCATGAAGTCATGAAGTCATGAAATCATGACGTTATGAAGTCATGAAGTTATGAACTCTTGAAGTCATGAAGTCATGAAATTATGAAGTCATGAAGCTATGAACTCATGAAGTCATGAGGTTATGAAGTCATGAGGTTATGAAGTCATGAAATTATGAAGTCATGAAATCATGAACTCATGAAGTTATGAAGTCATGAAATTATGAAGTCATGAAATCATGAACTCATGAAGTTATGAAGTCATGAAGTCATGAAATTATGAAGTCATGAAGTTATGAACTCATGACGTTATGAACTCTTGAAGTCATGAAGTTATGAAGTCATGAAGTTATGAAGTCATGAAGTCATGAACTCATGAAGTTATGAAGTCATGAGGTTTTGAAGTCATGAGGTTATGAAGTTATGAAGTCATGAGGTTTTGAAGTCATGAGGTTATGAAGTCATGAAATCATGAACTCATGAAGTTATGAAGTCATGAAGTTATGAAGTCATGAGGTTATGAAGTCATGAAATCATGAACTCATGAAGTTATGAACTCAGGAAGTCATGAAGTCATGAAGTTATGAACTCATGAACTCATGAAGTTATGAAGTCATGAGGTTATGAAGTCTTGAAATCATGAAGTTATGAACTCATGAAGTTATGAACTCATGAAGTCATGAAGTTATGGACTCATGAAGTTATGAAGTCATGAACTCGTGAAGTTATGAAGTTATGAACTCGTGAAGTTATGAAATCATGAACTCGTGAAGTTATGAAGTCATGAACTCGTGAAGTTATGAAGTCATGAACTCGTGAAGTTATGAAGTTATGAACTCATGAAGTTATGAAGTCATGAACTCGTGAAGTTATGAAATCATGAACTCGTGAAGTTATGAAGTCATGAAGTTTGTTATGAACTCATGAAGTCATGAAGTTATGAAATCATGAACTCGTGAAGTTATGAAGTCATGAAGTTTGTTATGAACTCATGAAGTTATGAAGTCATGAAGTTATGAAGTCATGAAGTCGTGAAGCTAATAGACGACGGAGAGCTGCGACAGTATCTGAGCCGCTGTGAGGAACAAAGAGAATAAAGTTTTGAATCTTAAAAGAACACGATCATCATCTTGATGGAAGTCGTAATGTTTTACACTTTATTTTAATAATTACTGTATTAATGTTTAGATGTCACGACCTCGTTTCGACTTCAGGTTGTGACTTTAACTCAACTATTTATTTTGAAGTTAAAACTTTAAAAAGATTAAATGACGTCATGAAATTATTTATTATTGATGCATCTTGAAATATCACAATTATTCTCATAACATTTATATTAAATTACATTTTTATATATTAAAACGTTTTTCATGAAGTTTGGTTTAAAGTACAAACTTATTCCTACGACATGAGTTGTTTTTAAATTATGACTTTATTCTTTAAATATTAATTTCTTCATAATATTGTTAAAGTTTTATTTTTCTAAAAATAAGACTTTTTTTCTCGATGATTTTCGTCTCTTAAAAGCGACTTTATTCCCGTTACGTTACGTTCACAGCGGCTCTAACAATAATAACAATAAACTGCAGACGCTTCCTTCATGTTTCAGCACGAATGTTTAACGTTCAGGAAATACGGAACAATTCTTTTACTTTTACAAGAACAGCGAAGAAGATTTAGTGATGAAGACGATGAAGGAATAAAACCTTCATAGTTTGAGAAACTTTGCTTTTGCATTTTGTAAATCGCTGATTCAGCAGTTTCTTCAAGGACCAAAGACTCAACAACTTCCAGCGACCTCAGAAACTCAGAAGCACAAACTTCTGGAACTTTTTTCTAACACGACGATTTCAGAAGTCTTATTTTACATCTGAACTTCTTACCTCTTATATTTGGATCCCTGACAGAAGATGTGTTGAAGTCAGAAAGCAAACGAACGTGTCCTGTTGTTCGTCTTACAGTTTATCTCGTAGTTTTCTGTTCAACAGATTTTGACAAAAGCAGTTTGTATTGAAGCGTCTGCAGCTGCTGCGTCGCATCAACGCCTTTTATATCCCACTTATTATATTTATACATTTTGTGACAGAAACATTTTTAAATCAACTTTACTCAAGTTATTTTTATTAAAAGTGTTTGGTAATTTATTTTCTTAATGTTTGTGTAAATCTTTTGAACAACTTGATGCTGTTGAAGAACAATAAATGAGTATTTAATAAGTATTTAATTTATATTTATTTAATGCTGCGTTATCATAACATATTTGTTCATATCAACAACATATTTAGACTGGAAGCAGGGGAAACAGCTAGCCTAGCTTAGCATAATCAATGGAAGTTGGTGGAGATGGCTAGCCTAGCTTAGCATAAACACTGGAAGCTGGTGGAGACGGCTAGCCTAGCTTAGCATAATCAATGGAAGTTGGTGGAAACGGCTAGCCTAGCTTAGCATAAACACTGGAAGCTGGTGGAGACGGCTAGCCTAGCTTAGCATAATCAATGGAAGTTGGTGGAAACGGCTAGCCTAGCTTAGCATAAACACTGGAAGCTAAAGATAAACGTTTGTGCCAGAGATTATTTTCTACAATAATCCAAAATCCTGTGTGTGTGTGTGTGTGTGTGTGTGTGTGTGTGTGTGTGTATGTGTGTGTGTATGTGTATGTGTATGTGTATGTGTGTGTGTGTGTGTGTGTGTGTATGTGTGTGTGTGTGTGTGTGTGTGTGTGTGTGTGCAGCTGAGATAAAGCAATTCATTTATATTCCTGTCTGTGCGCTGATTGATGGTCGATGGAGCCTCGGGGGGTGTGTGTGTGTGTGTGTGTGTGTGTGTGTGTGTGTGTTTCTGCCAGATGGTTTGATTCTGCTCCTATTATCACTGTGAACGTGGGGGTCAAAGGTCAAACTGTCGGCTTTCATGTGAAGCTAATTTCAGCCGCATTAAACAACTTCTTTATGTGAGTCTGGGAATCTATTCTCCTCCTCCTCCTCTTCCTCCTCTTCCTCCTCCTCCTCCTCCTCCTCTTCCTCCTCCTCCTCCTCCTCCTCCTCCTCCTCCTCCTCCTCCTCCTTCTTCTTCTTCTTCTTCTTCTTTTAAACATTTAATGTAAAAGTCATTTAGTAAAAACATTAAACAGGATGAAGCTGATTTATCACATTTTAATAATTAGAAATAAAACAGATGTGATTATTAACAAGACTTCTAAATAAAACTTGACAGAAAAATAAAGATTACACAAAACAGTTACTTGAAATATGAAATGATTTAAATAGAATTATTTAAAACCTAACAGAGAATTAAAGATTAAACAAAACATTAAAAGTCTAACAAAAAAAGAAAAAGAAAAGCTTTAAATTACACAATCTAAACAAAATAACGTTTTTTAAATAAAATAAAATAAAAACAAAAACATTAAAAATCAAACAAGAAATCAAAGAAAACTAATTTAAAATGAAAAAGATTTATCAGAAGAAATATAAAAACAATTTAAAGAATTAAAGATTAAACAAACAAACAGAATTATTGGTGATCAGAATTAAAGAAAGCTGGATATTAATTCAACATATAAGATATAGATATATAGATAGTCTATATAGATATAGAACATATGAATCATATGAAGATTAGAATCATTCAACAGTTTTATAATAATTTAGTGTTTTTAGATAAATTATCTTTTCGTTTGACTGAAAATGCAATTAATCAATTTATTAAGTTTTCACATTGATCTCCTTCCACGCTCAAAGATTCATAAACTTTATATTATATATTATATATTATTATATTTAATATTTTATTCACGTTGCAGCGATGCTGCGTTCAAGGACGCTCCGACATCGGACATTTCAGAGTTGGCTTTACAGTTCATGTTTTATGTTTTTGTTATTAAATTATTAAGTTAATTTTAAGAAGAAAAATGTTCATTTAAAACATAAGTTTGTGTCTGTGAAAAGAAGCCGAGTGATAATAATAAACAAATTAAATACTTATTTATTGTTTGGCATTATTATAATTAATAATAATAATAATAATTTGTAGAATGTTCTAGTGTCGGTCTTTGAGTCCGAAGTGAAACATAAATAATTACTTTTAACAATGAACAATTAACAAAATGATAGATTTAACAAAAGAACGGAAACTAAAACATTTTAAATGATGTATTAAAATAACAGCTGTGGTGAATAAAGTGGCTTTTAAATGCTAATTTAATTTAATTAACCATTTCTGCAATTGTTCTCAACTGATTATAATCAAAAGGTTTATAATTACTGTGTGATTTATTCTTTATGTGAAGGTTCTGGAGTCACAAGATTATTCATTTAGTATTTAATTATATATTATTATATAAAATATACATATCACACAGATCAAAGGTTTGTACAGATTCTGGATCTGTCTTTGTATCACTCCATAAATCACTAAATCCTGTCAACACACAGAACTCTGTGCCTCTCCTGCATGTAGTGAGTGTAGCGTGTATAACATGAGCTGTGAGTGACATGTGAACAAAGCCCTCTGCACAAAGCTTCAGAATATAGAGAGGAATGAAAGTGGAAAGTTTGGTGTATGTAAGTGCTACTGAAGTGGAGACTTCTGCTGAAGAGTGTGAGAAAAAGCTCCTTTAGAGAAAAGCTCCTTTAAAGATATGTATTGTAACATTCATACATGTTGTACACACTACAGGTGAACAGAGTCATACATGTTGTACACACTACAGGTGAACAGAGTCATACATGTTGTACACACTACAGGTGAACAGAGTCATACATGTTGTACACACTACAGGTGAACAGAGTCATACATGTTGTACACACTACAGGTGAACAGGGTCATACATGTTGTACACACTACAGGTGAACAGAGTCATACATGTTGTACACACTACAGGTGAACAGAGTCATACATGTTGTACACACTACAGGTGAACAGAGTCATACATGTTGTACACACTACAGGTGAACAGGGTCATACATGTTGTACACACTACAGGTGAACAGGGTCATACATGTTGTACACACTACAGGTGAACAGGGTCATACATGTTGTACACACTACAGGTGAACAGAGTCATACATGTTGTACACACTACAGGTGAACAGGGTCATACATGTTGTACACACTACAGGTGAACAGAGTCATACATGTTGTACACACTACAGGTGAACAGAGTCATACATGTTGTACACACTACAGGTGAACAGAGTCATACATGTTGTACACACTACAGGTGAACAGACATACATGTTGTACACACTACAGGTGAACAGGGTCATACATGTTGTACACACTACAGGTGAACAGGGTCATACATGTTGTACACACTACAGGTGAACAGAGTCATACATGTTGTACACACTACAGGTGAACAGGGTCATACATGTTGTACACACTACAGGTGAACAGAGTCATACATGTTGTACACACTACAGGTGAACAGGGTCATACATGTTGTACACACTACAGGTGAACAGGGTCATACATGTTGTACACACTACAGGTGAACAGAGTCATACATGTTGTACACACTACAGGTGAACAGGGTCATACATGTTGTACACACTACAGGTGAACAGGGTCATACATGTTGTACACACTACAGGTGAACAGAGTCATACATGTTGTACACACTACAGGTGAACAGGGTCATACATGTTGTACACACTACAGGTGAACAGAGTCATACATGTTGTACACACTACAGGTGAACAGGGTCATACATGTTGTACACACTACAGGTGAACAGGGTCATACATGTTGTACACACTACAGGTGAACAGAGTCATACATGTTGTACACACTACAGGTGAACAGGGTCATACATGTTGTACACACTACAGGTGAACAGAGTCATACATGTTGTACACACTACAGGTGAACAGAGTCATACATGTTGTACACACTACAGGTGAACAGGGTCAAACATGTAACTAACAGATATCATGAAGCTTCCCCACTTCATGACTCACATCAACACAAGTTTATATTACAAGTGTTTAATATGTAAATGAGGCGTTAAGTAATGTAGCTGTGGAGAGTTTAAATCTACACACACACAGTTACACACAAACAACATGTTTCTGCTTTCAGAGCTTTAATCTTTTCAGGCCTTTAGAAATCCCAGATGTGAGTAAAGTAACTGCGACTCACTGTGTTGCTTTTCTTTAAGGGTCCACAAGCCACAGTTCAAAACCTCCATTAGAAATCTGCCCGTTTTAAAGCGACAGTAACTCCGAACACGATGAGCTCATCGCTCTGCGTCTCCGGTGGGAAACAAAGTGGTCTTCACTGTTTTCTTATTTGTTGTGAGTTACTGTATGAACACATTCATTAACAGTGTTGATGGGTACATTAACGCTCACGGGGACTTTAACGTGCCGTTTTCCCACAGGGAGAGAAAAGGTGTGTTTATTGTTTGCAGTTTGGTGCGAGCTGCCTGAGCGGGTTGGAGGCTGATAAGACCCAGACTGGAGGATTATGGTAATAACAGGCTGAGTGACTGCTGGGTCCCATCACAGCCCAAGATGGGTGGGCGGGCTGCGGACTCTTATCACCGTGTTGCAGTGAGCGATTTGTCACATGACGGCGACACCTTGGTTCCCACTGCAGCTGGACAAAGAACAGCTCGCCGGCTTTTATCACCAAACCAGGACGTTGATTGGTTTAAAAGCACGAATGATCCAGTCGGTCGTCTGAATTGTGTTTTCTCAGAGCGGAGGAGCCGCAGATATTATCAGTAATCATCAGTAATGAGCGTTTACCTTCACGCCCATCTTTAGGAGGTTGTTCCGCATTTTTCACGCGCTCGTAAAACTCTTTCCGTGACTGTTGGAGAACAAAACAAAATGTAACTGCTGTCACAGAGAAAACAATACAAACACAAGAATCCTTTTCAGGTGAACGGCTGCTTGTGTGTAGTCGAATGCGACAAAGAGGACGACTCCTGCAGGCGGCGTACCCCGCCATCAACTCATCAGATAAGAACGCTGCTCTGCGGCTCCTTCAGCGGCGCCGGTGACCTTCAGGGTTACAAAC